>NW_027152408.1:12500-132500 GCF_040937935.1 Hyperolius riggenbachi | reverse complement strand
ACTTGAATGGCAGACTTGCCTTCCATAACAGATTCTCATTGAAGGTACTGAACAGACAGCAAAAAAAGTAATTAAAAAAAAATAGATGCAAGCTTTAACAATCGTAGAGAGAGAACCATCGAAAGTTGATAAGACAGTCAGACATTACCTGACATCACTGAGGAAGAGCAATCTCGCCATCGTGCACACCAGTCCAGTAAGGCCATCACTACACAAACAGCTGTTTGCGGTGCGTTACTCACAGTGAGTTTGGTCTGTCAGTGTGAAGCAGTACACTACTTACACTACCTGCTGATCCATGTCTACACGCGCAAGATGTTTTCAAGCACTTTAGGCCTCCAAATTATGAGTGCAATGTGATTTGTGCCTTTTAGGGATTATAACCCTGCTGTGCGTCAAATCCGTATTCTTCCCGACTTTTGGTGTGTATTCCACTCCACCATGCCCCCCTACAGGCGTTAGACCCCTTGAAACATCTTTTCCATCACTTTTGTAGCCAGAAACAGTGTTTGTAGTTTTGAAAGTCCGCCTGCCCATTGAAGTTTATGGCGGTTCGTGAAGTTCGCCGATTTGCAAACCTTTTGCGGAAGGTCGCGAACCGAAAATCAGAGGTCTGCGACATCTCTATTGTACACTGCGGTGATATATTTTACTATCAATATTTTTTTTTATTGCTGAGCTTGTTAATGAACTAATATTATATTAGGGGGCTTTTTGTGGCTCGTGATGGCCTGGCCTTGTTTTTGTTTTTAATAATATAGTTGGCTTCAATAAATAAATTACCTTTCACTGTTATGCTGTCTCTTGATCCATATTTCTTTTTGCTTTAACCACTTGAGGACCATGGGCTTTACCCCCCTTAAGGACCAGGCACTTTTTTTCCATTCAGACCACTGCAACTTTCACGGTTTATTGCTCGGTCATACAACCTACCACCTAAATGAATTTTGGCTCCTTTTCTTGTCACTAATAAAGATTTCTTTTGGTGCTATTTGATTGCTGCTGCGATTTTTACTTTTTATTATATTCATCAAAAAAGACATGAATTTTGTCAAATGATTTTTTTTTTACTTTCTGTGCTGGCATTTTTCAAATAAAGTAAAATTTCTGTATACATGCAGCACGAAAAAATGTGGACAAACATGTTTTTGATAAAAAAAAAACCATTCGGCCTGTATTTATTGGTTTGGGTAAAAGTTATAGCGTTTACAAACTATGGTGCAAAAAGTGAATTTTCCCATTTTCCAGCATCTCTGACTTTTCTGACCACCTCACATGTTTCATGAGGGGCTAGAATTCCAGGATAGTATAAATACCCCCCAAATGACCCCATTTTGGAAAGAAGACATCCCAAAGTATTCACTGAGAGGTATGGTGAGTTCATAGAAGATATTATTTTTTGTCACAAGTAAGCGGAAAATGACACTTTGTGACAAAAAAAACCCCATTTCTTCTAACTTGCGACAAAAAAAAATGAAATCTGCCATGGACTCACCATGCCCCTTTCTGAATACCTTGAAGTGTCTACTTTCCAAAATGGGGTCATTTGTGGGGTGTGTTTACTGTCCTGACATTTTGGGGGGTGCTAAATTGTAAGCACCCCTGTAAAGCCTAAAGGTACTCATTGGACTTTGGGCCCCTTAGTGCACTTGGGGTGTAAAAAAGTGCCACACATGTGGTACCGCCATACTCAAGAGAAGTAGTATAATGTGTTTTGGGGTGTATTTTTACACATACTCATGCTGGGTGGGAGAAATATCTCTATAAATGACAATTGTTTGATTTTTTTTTTACACACAATTGTCCATTTACAGAGATATTTCTCCCACTCAGCATGGGTATGTGTAAAAATACACCCCAAAACACATTATACTATTCTCCTGAGTACGGCGATACCACATGTGTGGCACTTTTTTGCACCCTAACTGCGCTAAGGGGCCCAAAGTCCAATGAGTACCTTTAGGATTTCACAGGTCATTTTTGTTTCAAGACTTCAAGACAAATTTTGATGACAGGTGGTCTATGAGGGGGTGAATTTTGTGGAACCGGTCATAAGCAGGGTGGCCTTTTAGATGACAGGTTGTATTGGGCCTGATCTGATGGATAGGAGTGCTAGGGGGGTGACAGGAGGTGATTGATGGGTGTCTCAGGGAGTGGTTAGATGAGAAAATAGATGCAATCAATGCACTGGGGAGGTGATCGGAAGAGGGTCTGAGGGGGATCTGAGGATTTGGCCGAGTGATCAGGAGCCCACACGGGGCAAATTAGGGCCTGATCTGATGGGTAGGTGTGCTAGGGGGTGACAGGAGGTGATTGATGGGTGTCTCAAGGTGTGATTAGAGGGGGGAATAGATGCAAGCAATGCACTGGCGAGGTGATCAGGGCTGGGGTCTGAGGGTGTTCTGAGGGTGTGGGCGGGTGATTGAGTGCCCTAGGGGCAGATAGGGGTCTAATCTGATAGGTAGCAGTGACAGGGGGTGATTGATGGGTAATTAGTGGGTGTTTAGGGTAGAGAACTGATGTAAACACTGCACTTGGGAGGTGATCTGACGTCAGATCTGCGGGCGATCTATTGGTGTGGGTGGGTGATCAGATTGCCCGCAAGGGGCAGGTTAGGGGCTGATTGATGGGTGGCAGTGACAGGGGGTGATTGATGGGTGGCAGTGACAGGGGGTGATTGATGGGTGATTGACAGGTGATCAGTGGGTTATTACAGGGAAGAACAGATGTAAATATTGCACTGGCGAATTGATAAGGGGGGGTCTGAGGGCAATCTGAGCGTGTAGGCGGGTGATTGGGTGCCCGCAAGGGGCAGATTAGGGTCTGATCTGATGGGTAACAGTGACAGGTGGTGATAGGGGGTGATTGATGGGTAATTAGTGGGTGTTTAGGGTAGAGAACAGATGGAAACACTGCACTTGGGAGGTGATCTGACGTCGGATCTGCGGGCGATCTATTGGTGTGGGTGGGTGATCACATTGCCCGCAAGGGGCAGGTTAGGGGCTGATTGATGGGTGGCAGTGACAGGGGGTGATTGATGGGTGGCAGTGACAGGCGGTGATTGACAGGTGATTGATAGGTGATTGACAGGTGATCAGGGGGATAGATGCATACAGTACACAGGGGGGGAGTGTCTTGGGGGGGGGTCTGGGGAGAATCTGAGGGGTGGGGGGGTGATCAGGAGGGAGCAGGGGGCAGTTTAGGGAATACAAAAAAATAGCGTTGACAGATAGTGACAGGGAGTGATTGATGGGTGATTAGGGGGGTGATTGGGTGCAAACAGTGGTCTGGGGGGTGGGCAGGAGGGGGGTCTGAGGGGTGCTGTGGGCGATCAGGGGGCAGGGGGGGGGGAAATCAGTGTGCTTGGGTGCAGACTAGGGTGGCTGCAGCCTGCCCTGGTGGTCCCTCGGACACTGGGACCACCAGGGCAGGAGGCAGCCTGTATAATACACTTTGTATACATTACGAAGTGTATTATACACTTTGTATGCGGCGATCCGGGTGCTAGTAACCCGTCGGCGCTTCCGAACGGCCGGCGGGTTACAGCGCGAGGTGGGCGGAGCCAGTCCCCGGCGGCCGATCGCGTCACGAATGACGCGATCGCGGCGCCCATGCCCCTACAAGGACCGCCGCCTCTGGGCATGAGCTGGTCCTTGCGGCATCCACTTTCCGGCAGCCCCTGTGCAGTGGGCGGTCGTTAAGTGTTGATTGTATTTGTATATAGGGGGATCCCTTTTTTTTTCTTTTTTTCAAGCATGCCATGGACAATGCGTGCTGGTATAGCTCAGGTTGTGAAGCCCCATGCGGCCGGGGCTCAGCATTCTGGCTATCCCAGCCTGCATGAGGGACAAGGGATTAAGGAGGCTCAGGAGGGGGGACCCCACATCATTTTTTTTATATTTCCCACACTCTGAACATATAAAAAAAAATACAAATTAATACATTTATGTACATATTAATACATTATCTGTAATTTTACCGCATTAACTTTGCTACTTTTTTCCCTCTTAGTTCCCTAACTTTAACAATGATTTTCTGTCCTCCTTGACATACCCTTCAAATCTGGTGTTTCTAGTATGTTCGGGGGCTTTGCTATTAAGTGTTAAGTCTACGGCATTTCCTACACTCGGAACAAGAACTTTAAAATCAATATTGTCTCGAAAACTATAAGGTCTTTTTGAAAAATGTTCCTTTTAGTCCCACTGCCCTCCTTAAAGGAAAGGTTCAGGGAGGGTGGGCAAAAAATAAAAATCAAATTCCACTTACCTGGGGCTTCCTCCAGCCCGTGGCAGGCAGGAGGTGCCCTCGCCGCCGCTCCGCAGGCTCCCGGTGGTCTCCGGTGGTGCGCCCGACCTGGCCAGGCCTGCTGCCAGGTCGGGCTCTTCTGCGCTCCAAGGCCCGGAACTTCTGCGTCCCACGCCGGCGCTCTGACGTCATCGGACGTCCTCCGTGCTCTACTGCGGATGACGTCAGAGCGCCGGCGTGGGACGCAGAAGTTCCGGGCCTTGGAGCGCAGAAGAGCCCGACCTGGCAGCCGGCCTGGCCAGGTCGGGCGCGCCACCGGAGACCACCGGGAGCCTGCGGAGTGGCGGCGAGGGCACCTCCTGCCTGCCACGGGCTGGAGGAAGCCCCAGGTAAGTGGAATTTTATTTTTATTTTTTACCCACCCTCCCTGAACCTTCCCTTTAACATACCCTACAAATTTGATGTTTCTAGCACATACGGGGGCTTTGCTATTAAAGGACACCGGAAGCGAAAATAAACTAATGAAATTGTATCCATCTTCCTTCTCCTAAAAATGAGTTTATAACATATCCCACAGTTTTATATTATGTTTACATCTACTTTTTAAGTTTTAAATGTTTTATTGTATTTGCTCAATGACACATTCATTGAAGTATTCCAGAGCTAAAATCGATGAACTATTGACCCTTTTTATCTCTTTCCTGCTCTCAGAAGCCATTTTCTGCTAGGAAAGTGTTTTACAGTTGTAATTTCTTATCAGTGAGGGTCACACTGTACACACTTCCTGTCTGAGTCAGCCACTTATATACCTGATCTTTAACTCTTTCAGGCAGAGAAAGAAAAAAAGGAACACTGCATAGTTATTAGTGTGCTTGGCACTGTACATAACCACTTCTATCTCATCATGTCACACATCACTTCGGGTATCCTTTAACCACTAAAGTCAGCGGCCAGTGGCTTTAATGTAAAAAATGCGAACGCAAGTTTTTTTTATTTTAAAAAAGTGTTTAGGGGGCACATGCGCGTCTTATCCAAGATGGCCACGGCTTTCTGAGCTCCGCTGAGTGATCCGCATAAATCCCCCGAACAGACAAGCTTGCATTCGCAGCATGGCGGCAATTTGCTAGCCGAGATGGTCCCCTTCCTCCATGGCACCGAAACAAGCCAAAAAGACCGGCGGGAGACGCACAGCCAGAGCGCATGGAGAAGTATCTCACCGGCCCGGCAAGATGGTGCCCAGATTCCATGCACTAACGCGCAGCTCGCAGCACCAGGAGGAATCCACAGCTGCGGTGACCTTAGACCAGATGGAGCGGTTCTTAGGGTGGAACAAACAGTCTCTCCTCAATAGCATGAATAAGCTGCTGACCACAGCCATGAAGGAGCTCAAGGCTGACATTGCAGCTATAGCTGAGCAGAATAGTGCACTAGAGGAAGACTGACTATATTATCAGGCGCCAGTTGTATGCAAACTATTTGAGGGGTTACTAAGAGATACTATACATGACTTCATAGTAGAAAATAATCTTATTTCTCAGCATCATCAACATGGGTTTACTAAAGACAGGTCCTGTTTGACTAACATGCTCAGCTTTTATGAGGTAGTGAATGCTAATATGGATATTGGGAATGCTGTAGATGTGATATACTTGGACTTTGCAAAGGCCTTCGACACTGTTGCCCACAGAAGTCTGGTGCAAAAGTTGAGGATGCAAGGACTGGGGAAGAGTCTGTGTTCATGGATAGGGAACTGGCTAATGGGCAGAAAACAAAGAGTTGTGGTCAATGGATCGTACTCAAAATGGGAGACTGTTAGCAGTGGGGTCCCACAGGGGTCTGTACTGGGTCCAGTGCTCTTCAATTTATTTATTAATGACCTAGTAGATGCAGTAGTGAGCAATGTTGCTATTTTTGCAGATGATACAAAATTGTGCAGAATCATCAACTCTCAGGAAGATAGTGTCATATTGCAACAGGATCTGGATAGGATGGCTATATGGGCACATACATGGCAGATGAAGTTCAATGTTGACAAATGTAAAGTCATGCATTTTGGTCGTACCAATGGTCTAGCACCATACAAAATAAATTTGATACAGTTGGGGACATCAAACTTGGAGAAGGACTTAGGAGTACTCATCGACAACAAGTTAAATAATCATACTCAATGCCAAGCTGCTGCAGCTAAAGCGAACAAAATTTTGGGATGCATTAAAAGGGAAATAAAAACTCGAGATGCTAGCATAATATTGCCCCTGTTTAACTCTCTAGTAAGGCCACATCTGGAATATGGAATTCAGTTCTGGGCACCACATTACAAAAAAGATATTGCAGTTTTAGAGCAGGTGCAGAGACGAGCTACAAAATTGATACGTGGGATGGAAGGTCTCGCTTACCAAGAAAGGTTAGATAAACTGGGTTTATTTTAGTCTAGAGAAAAGACGCCTTAGAGGAGATCTAATTAACATGTATAAATACATCAGAGGGCAATATAATAGCTTGGCGGATGAGCTTTTTGTCCCTAGGCCTTCTCAAAGGACTAGAGGACATGATCTGCGCATGGAGGAAAAACGTTTTAGCCATTTATTTAGGAAAGGGTTCTTTACAGTAAGAGTGATAACGATGTGGAATGCATTGCCACAGGAAGTCGTTATGGCAAACTCTATACCTGCATTTAAAGGGGGCTTAGATGCTTTCCTTGCGTTGAAAGACATCCATGGCTACAATTACTAGGTTATGCCTAATGATGTTGATCCAGGGATTTTATCTGATTGCCATCTGGAGTCAGGAAGGAATTTTTCCCTTTTGGGGCTAATTGGACCATGCCTTGTGGGGGTTTTTTTGCCTTCCTCTGGATCAACAGGGGTATGTGGGGGACGGGCTGGAGTTGTACGTTGTACTGGTTGAACTCGATGGACGTATGTCTTTTTTCAACCAAAATAACTATAATGCCCTAGAAGATGAGCATATTTAGACTCAAGCTGACATTCAGTATTTAAGGTTAGCACAAGAAGACTCTGAAAATAGGGAACGACACCAGTATCCCCAGATCAGCTTCGGGAAAATCTCTTACGATTGGTTATGCACTTACTGCCTGACTGGGACGACTCATTATGGAGGATGGAAAGGGACGACTGATCTCTGGGGGATCTCAAAGGAATACACAAACTCCTCGGGATATGATCCTGTGTTTCCCCTACTTTGAGAGCAAGGAAGAGTTTGAGGGAGAGACACTATCGCTCTATAATGATCTGTCTCCTGTTACTTTAGAGAAGAGGTGGACTCTCAGACCAATGACTCAGGCACTCAGAGAAGCTGGGATTCGCTACAAGTGGGGTTTCCCTTTCTGGTTAATCGCTACTAAGAACTTGCAGGTTTTTACCTCCTTGCGATTGAAACAAGGGGTGGATGTGACAGGCTTTTATTTTTGGTGGAGGGACATCATTGGTTTAACCCATATGTTCTCCCATGCTCTGCTTTGCCTTCTGATTAATCCTCATTTTGAGGACCAAGAGGGTCTGGCAAAACCAAGCTCAGACTGGAACATGGTGTTTTTTGTTTTTCAACTTGTTTCTTACTGTTATTTTATTGTTTTTATTATCTGGATAGTTAATAGATATTGCACAATGTTTGCTATGTCGACCTGCAACCCTGGGCCTCTCCAAATTTATTTTTTCAACTAGGGTCTAACAACTGTTTATCCTCTCTTAAAGAGTTAATATGGTACAATTTGTCTCTTTAAATGCTAAGGGGTTAAATTCCCCTCTTAAAACGGCAGCTACTATTTAAAGAGGCCCTTAGACTGCAGGCTGAAATTATCTTGGTCCAGGAGACCCATTTTAAGACTATGCAGCATCCCAGACTGTTAAACAAAAAAGCGACACACCCATGCTAACCTAGAAATAAAAAACACATATCTAAGTAGATAAATACTACTTCTACTTACATAACAGATGTATTGTGCTATCCACGTAATGATTCCTGTGAATTTTATAAAGGAAAAGCAGAAAATCCTATTCTAGGCAGTGGCCATTTTTCAAAAATAATGCTGACCTCATATTCTCCCTTCTCTTGCTCATTGTGTATTCATTAGCTGCCCTCCTCCCAGAGTCTTCAGACACTCCCACTGAGGTGTATACTAGGAACTGCACTGTCTTTTTTTTTTATTTACTCCTCCAATCACTGAGTCACCTCAGCCTTGCTTGCAAACACAAGTGATCCGAGGGTGTTTTTGATAAGCAGCTAGGCAGGGAAGTAAATAGAAGAGGAGGAATATATTAAAGATAAAAAGAACTCCCAGCATTCAACTGTTTGGCACTGACTACTAAAGGGCCAGTGCTCCTAAAGTATGTGATAACTCCAAACCATAACAGCAGAAAAAGTTTTGCAAGTTTTGAATGCAGGATTAGCATCTTTATCACTTAATACACTCAGACCAGTTGCTGTTGAAATTAGATTTTTATGGTGACAATACCGCTTTATAGCATTTTCCTATTGTTTACTATGCTTCTGGGCCTACTAAGGAAGGAGGGGTAGCAATTTTATTGAAAGAGGGAGTGCCCTCTAAGGTCACCCAGTCCTACATGGATTTTCGAGGTTACTTCATATTACTTCAAGGTGAATTGGCTCAAGCAGAAGTGGTTTTGGGCAACCTGTATGTTTCAAACGCTCAGTAACTGTGTTTCCTTAAACGTGTACAAAGGAAACTTATGTTATTTGCTGATTGCTGGTTACTGGGAGGTGATTTTAATTTTGTTTCCAACACCCTGGGATCGCTCCCAAACCCCTTCTGTAGCCTCTCAACCCATGGTAGACTCCTTATCGAAGAAATTTCATGAATGGGTAAGAAAGACTTAAGACAGATGGAATGCTTATCATATCTCGTGGATAGGACGGATATACTCCGTCAATATAAATCTGCTGCCTAAATTCTTATATCTATGTGAAACTCTCCCAATACGCAATTCCTTGCGCATCTCTTCATAAACTCCGGAAGGACGTGCTGAGATTTATTTGGACAAGAAGACGACCCAGGATTTCACTCCGGGTGTTGGAATCTGATAGGTGTTGGAATCTGATAGGACTAGAGGAGGCTTGTCAACCCCACAATTTAAATTATATTACCTTGCTACTTATCTTCATCAGTAATAAGAATGGCTCTCTTATCCCTTAGGACTAAATGGGCAGAATTGGAAGATGAAGCAGTCTCACCATACGCTATCGGTGCTTTCGATACCCTTTGGAAAATAACAGGGTGTGTTAAACCAATGCTTATTGCGATTAAATTTACATAAAATCTCTGGCATGGGGCCTATCTTAAATATGGTTTATCTAAGGTCCCCTTCTAAGTTGACTCGAATACTGGGTAACCCATTTTCCCCACAGAATTCACTGACTAGGTATAGAGAGGGGTCTGCGGCGCTTGAACCATTTCTCTCTCAGATCCCTTTGACTCATCTCCTACTAGAATGCTAACTTTCTCACAGCTACAGGTAAAATACTTCATCTCCTGTTGTAAATTTTATGAATATTTGCAAATTAGGTCCTGTGCTCTTAGATTATTGGGCAGCCCGCCCTTTCCCTCATATTCTCCATTTGAACACCTTTTATTAGATTCTGATAGAGAGCCTGGTTTGATTTTTTAGGTTATATTCGGCTTTATTGATTCCAGGGTCGACCTCCTTTTCCATACATAAATACATGCTAGATTGGGAGGCTAAATTGGGAAGAGCCTTAGATTTAACAGACTGGGGGGACATCTGGCTTAATGCACGTAAAAATTTCCTTATGCACTCAGACTAAAGAGTATAGCTACAAGACTTTATTTCAGTGGTATATGACACCAATCAGGCTGAGTAAAATCTACCCGAGTACCTCAGATTGGCGTTGGGAGTGTGGAGGGGTGGGTACGATTGAACACTTTATTTTTTTGGTTTTGCCTATTGGCCCAGAGTTTTTGGAAATCGATACAAGGTTATTTTAAAACGTATCCCTTTAGATCCCTGGATATATCTCTTGGGGAAGCCTAAAGAAGGTCTGAAAGCCCATACCCAAAAGATGCTCAAGCAAGTTCTAACGGGAGCACGGATCTCCATAGCTGCTTCTTGGAAATGGAGATCGGCCCCTAGGGTGGACGATGTGGTTCATAAGAGTATGATGGGTCAGGACTATGGAACATTTGACATCTCTGATTAATGAAATAGAGGAGGTATTTAAACAGGTCTGGGATTACTGGGACATTAATTACCAATGGAAAGGGGAGTGAAGTGAGCAACTTGGAGTAAAAGATAACTCTTCTAGTGGCAATGATAATCGTTTATACATCTGAGAGGCTATCTTCGACAACATGAATATTATAGGCCATTAGGTATCTATAATACTTGCATTATATTTTGGTGCAGTTATAGTTATATAGTTATTAAAGTGTGGCCATGTCTGCTTTTGAGGCTATTTTGTCAGATCAGGAGAATATTGGTATACTTTGAAAGACCTGTATGGTATATTTAACAGGACATTATGTAATGTTTTCCTGGCTAACTGATATGGCTTGAGTAAAAGATACTTTTATGGATTTTGGCTTTTGTGTTGTATTACAATGGCAGACTGATATATTGCTTACAGCAGAATGGTTTCGTGGGACACAAGACAAAACACAAGACAAATAACACTTATATTGTGATTTTCCCCTGGTGGACTCAAAGCATTTGAGGTGCCGCCACTAGGGCGCACTCAGTAGGCAGCAGCAGTGTAAAGAGTCTAGCCTAACGACACCTTACTGAATAGGTGTTTGCTTACTGAACAGGAAGAGCCATAATTTGACTCCAAGTCTCCTGTGTCAGAGGCAGAGCCCTTAAAGGTTACCTGAGACAGGGATAAGTTCAGTATTTATACTTACCCAGGGCTTCCTCCAGCCCCATGAGGTCTGTGGGCTCGCTCGCTGTCCTCTCTGGCTGCTCCGTTCAATTGTATTAGCTCCCAGTATTCTCACCGATCACGGGCAGTGTTGGCTTGTGCACATGTGTGGCTAGGCCGTGCGCATGCCCCCACAGGGGCAAAATGCTCCCGGGCATAGGAGCGTGACGGGAGGTGTGCATGCGGCTAGGCAAGCGCAGAAGAGTTTTGGATATTTCAGTTGTTTATATTAGGGCATATGGTGGTGGTGATAATGTGAATGTTTTTTTAATGACACATTATTAATTTTTAATGTGCATTATTGAGCTCCTGTACTTTTTATTGGATGACTGTGTTTTGTGAGTGGGGTCATTCCGAGCTGTGACTTGAGGAAGATGGGAAGCCGGGGGGAACAAGTCCAAATTCTGCATCTGCTCCCAGAGGCCTGTAGCTTTGCCACGGAGTATAAGGCCACCTTTCCATTGGTAGCTGAACTGCTTATTTGTTGGGTGATTCAGCCTCCCACCTGCAGTCCACAAGCACAATTCAGCTGCAAATGTGTTGAGCTGAATGGTAGTATTTGATAACACCAAGTGCATAAAGTTTGACACAGTGTCCTTACCTGGCAGTAAAAAAAAAGTCAAAGGGATTGGGTCCCAATCTTTGATGGGCAACATCAGGGCCGTTTCTTGGGCAGTGTGGGCAGAGACCGGCAAGTAGAAGAAGGGGGCACAAGCAGAAGAACATAGCTGCTAGGGAGCTGGTGACGAGTGGGGCAGCCAAATGGAAAGATTAACCTGATTACCAGAGTGATCACCTTTCTTGACTCCTCCTGGGCTGCCTGTGTCCGACGTCAAATCATCATCACGTCACCACCGAGTGATGACACCTGATGTCCTGTAGCGGTACTGCACGCTGTCAGTGCGCAGGGCCCATGGAGGAGTTGGCTTTCCAGGCTCTCTTCGCCTGTGTGTTTTCCTGGTCCCTGCTTCCTCCTTGATGAGTGGCTGGTCACTAGTGAGTAGGCAGATCTACTTGTGACCTGTGGCTGTGTGACTCTCCCTAAAGAGTAAAGGCTCATACACACATCAGATTTTTCCAAATCACCGGTCATTTGGACGTTTGAACGCTTGGCAGATCCATTAAAAGCAGTCTTATTTTCTGAATGACTGATCGTACACACGGCCGATGGAAAAATCCGACGTGTGTACGAGCCTTATGGGTTCGTGAGTCCACGGGGGAGGGGGAAAAGGGGGCCCAATTTTTACACCTTCGCCCTGGGTGCAATTTAGCCTAGAAACTGCCCTGGGCAACATCAGTTACAGGTGTGTATGTACCTTTATACTTGGCAGGGTTGTGGTGAATGGAAGGGAGTCGAATACAGAGGCTGCCATTGTCATTCTTATATAAACCATGCCAATGACCCAGTTGTCATGCTGAGCTTTTGGCTTTAGTTACTTTTGAGTTACACACCTGCAACATGCAGCCAGTGAAGTCAGATAAGAACCAGAGCATCTGATCCTAATGCTCATTCTGGTCCAGCGACTTACCGTATTAGAGGCAACACATGAACACAGAAGTGGGGCAAATAATTTTTGTTTAGGCATGTTTATTAGAGAAGTGAAGATTGCAGCCTCCATATTCCTCTCACTTCAGGTTCCCTTTGAAAGAGAAGAAATAATTGGAAATTGGAATTTACCCAGTCTTGCAATAAAACTGATAGGCTCGGTCCACACTATGGTTTGTGCTGTGCATGGTGACAGTAGATGCACGGTCACTGTCCATGGCAGTAACTCGTTTTTCACATAACGTTGAATGCAATGGACATGCCGTAAATAGAATGCTATCTGACATTTCCGGCTTCGGTAGTGTCCATGATTATGCAACTAGTGAATTTGTGTCCTGTCACTGCAACAGACACCGGACAATAGAGATGTCCCAAACGGTTCGCATGCAAACTTATTCGCGAGAACGCGGATTCGCATTCGTGGCCGAATGCAAACTTTATATGAGTTTGGCCCGCCCCCTATACTACATCATTGGGCTAAACTTTGACTCTCTACATCACACTCAGCAGACACATGGTAGCAGACACATGGTAGCCAATCAGGCTGTACTCCCTCCTGGAGCCCCCCTCCCTTATATAAGGCAGCAGCGTCGGCCATGTTCTCACTCTGTGTGCTGCAGTATTAGTGAGAGAAGGGAGAGACATTGGAGAAATAGGGAAAGCGATAGTTCGGTCTGTTAGCTTGCTCCTTGCTGATATTTGTTGCTGAACAGCACCACCAAAACAGCTCTTTTGAGAGCTAATGTTCTTGTGATGTGTGTGTTTTTTTTTTGTTTTTTTTGTGTGTGTGTGGCCCACTGACACTGCATATACAGCCCTGTCTGTTCGCAGCTGGTTCTTGCTAATTGCTTTACTGTGCCAGGTCCAGCACATTCAGTGCCTACCTTTTCACTGCAGCTGTGTGTGACAGCTGCACATTGTATTGTAATACCAGTCACTGTATACCTGTCACTGTACCTGTGTGACAGCACGCAGTTTATATACCAGTCACTGCATACCTGTTCACTGCACCTGTGTGACCACACGCTGTTTTTTTATACCAGTCTGTGCATACCTGTTAACTGCACCTGTGTGACAGATGCACATTGTATTGTAATACCAGTCACTGTATACCTTTCACTGCACCTGTGTGAGTGCAAGCTGTTTTATATACCAGCAGTCAGTGCATCCATTTTCACTGCATCTTTGTGACCGCACGCTTTTATATAGCAGTCACTGCATACCTTTCACTGCATCTGTGTGACCGCATGCTGTTTTATATACCAGCAGTCAGTGCATCCATTTTCACTGCACTTGAGTGACTGCACATTGTTATACCAGCAGTCACTGCAACCTTTTCACTGCACCTGTGTGACTGCACATTGTTATACCAGCAGTCACTGCAACCTTTTCTTTTTTTTTTTTTTAAATCATCCTTTATTAAAGTCAAAGAACAAAATATAAACAGAGCAGGTTTACAACAGATATAAAACTTTACATCAGCAGCAGGTATTATCTTCAGAAGTATTTGGCATAGATGCAATCATACAACGAGTAGTGTAAATAGACATACATTTATTCCATCACGAAGCTATTTTAACAAGTTAAAGGGCAGCTGTAGTAACTAGGGGAAATATGGTGAAGGTGATTGTGACCTCAGAATTTTCTTATCTCATTCAATTACTCACAGTAAATAGTCTATCAATAATCAACGCCCGATCTGGGAGACCAGGGAGCCCATATTTGTTCAAATTTTTGAGGTGCATCCCTGTGCGCTTATACCAATTTTTCAAGCTTTAAGTAAGCATTCACCTGTACAATCCAGGAAGTAGAGGAGGGAGGAGCCGGATCAATCCAAGCAGATAGGATAAGCTTTCTAGCCTGAAATAGCAGCCTATGGATCATAATTTGTGTTGGATCTGGAACATTTAGCCCTGAGAGTAGCCCTAATAGACAGAACTGGAAAGTTCTAGGAGCAGTAGCATTGATGAGAGTGTCAATTATATCTAAAATATCTTTCCAGTATCTATGGAGCTTGGGGCAGTGCCACAACATGTGAATGAGATCTCCATGGTCTCTGCTGCAACGGGCACAGATAGGGTCATCTCTAAAGTGCATACTATATAACCTTTTAGGGGTCAACAGAGTTCTGTGAAGAATATTAAGTTGGGATAGTTTATGTGTAGCATTAGTAGAGACCAATGGTACAGTTTGCAGAATTTCGGCCCAATCCCCCTCTGAGAGGTCATCCAGCTCCTCCACCCATCTTCCATAACTCTTAAGAGGGAATCGTTTTAAAAATAAATCCAATAGCATAGCATAACATTGTGAGATTAAACCACTTCTAGAGCAGCACTGGGCTATCAAGTTAAATAAGGGCGCCGGATGAAGAAGGAGTGAGTGTGTTTTTTGCTGCTGGTGGATAGCATGTACGAATTGAGCATGCTGAAATTGTAGCAATGGCGATAAGGGAATTCTCAGTGTTTCAGCTGTAGTTAAATAAGGCAAAGGTTCTGTAGCGTTTAGTACTTGTGCTAAGTATGCAATACCCCTATTTGCCCATTGATTGAGGAATGTCAGTTCACACAGTTCTACAAAGCGAGTATTACCATTTAGAGGGGTATAGGTTGTAATACCCTCTATGTTTTGCATAGAGCGTATTCTGTCCCAGATTTTTTGCATCAAGGTCAAAGTTGGAATTTTACCATTACTGAAAGAGCCACATGTACCAGCCTCAAGTGCTGCATAAATAGAGGTAGAGCAAAGTTTTGTATTCAGGATCAGCCTACTAGAGTCTGAAAGTTCTTCAGATTCCCACCCTGCCAGATGTTGAAGCTGCGATGCAAGAAAGTAGACCCACGCGTTTGGTACAGCCAATCCCCCCTCATCTTTGGGGTATTGTAGATATTGCAATTTTATTTTAACCCTACCCGTACCCCAAATAAAATCCCTAAAAATTTTATCTATTGTTTTGAATATTTTGAGATGCAGCCATATTGGAGAGTTATGCAGGATATATAACAGTTGAGGTATCGTAACCATTTTCAATAGGTTTACCCTAGCCACTGGAGATAGGGGCAGTTTTGACCATATCTTAAGTTTCTGACGTATCTTAATTAAGAGTGGGGAGAGATTAAGAGATTCGAATTGAGATATAACAGGTGAGACAATAATCCCTAAGTATTTAAATGAGGTCACTTTTTGAATTTGAGAGCAACATTGCGGCAAAATTGGGTCTTGTCTATCCAATGCTAAGAGGCACGATTTATCCCAGTTTACCACTAGGCCCGAGAACCTACCAAAGTCAGATAAGGCTGACATAGCGTTAATTAAGGAGGTGTCTGTATCCTGTAAAAATAATAAAGTGTCATCAGCATATAATGCTATTTTCTCTTCGAGGGGCCCATATTTAAATCCTTGTATTTGTTTGTTACTCCTAACCAGTCCAGCAAGGGGCTCTATGGCCAAGGCAAATAAAAGTGGGGATAAGGGGCACCCTTGTCGGGTACCTCTTCCCAAGCTGAAAAATGGAGAATTAGAGTTATTAACTCTAATACAGGCCTTTGGGTGGTTATATAGGATTTTTACCCATTTAAGAAAATTGGGACCAAAGTTCAATAATTCAAGCACCTTGTATAAATATATCCACTCAACACTATCAAAGGCCTTGGCAATATCAAGGGATAGGATAGCTCTTTCTCCAACATTGTCAGCAGGTAACTGAATATTGAGAAATGCCCTTCTAATATTAATTGCCGTGGATTTAGATGGGATAAATCCCGATTGGTCAGATCCAACCACAGTAGTAATCACCTTAGCAAGCCGATTTGCCAAGACCTTTGATAGTATCTTGATGTCAGTTGTCAGAAGAGAGATTGGTCTATATGATTCTGCCTTAAGGGAATCCTTGCCAGGTTTAAGGATTAAAACAATTACTGCCTCTGTCATTGAACTAGGTAAAATTCCTGATTCGAAAGCAGCATTAAATACTTCCAGGAGCTTAGGTAATAGTAAATCATCATACCTTTTATAGATTTCTAGGGGGAGACCATCATTACCAGGGGCTTTATTATTTGGGAACGAGGCTACTGCTACTTCCAACTCTTCAAGCATAATAGGAGACTCCAACATGGCTGCATCTACCTCACTGAGACTCAGCAATGGAATAAGACTCAGATAATCATCTAGATCTTGAGGACTATATGTTGCTCTAGAGGAATATAGGTCATTATAGAATCTCTGCAATTCTAAGTTAATAGCCATAGAGTCTGTAACTATAGCTCCAGTAGGGGTAGATAAAGCACCAATAATATTAGGGGGAGATTGAGCTTTAGTTATAACTGAGAGCAAGTGTCCCGTTTGGTCTCCTTGCTCAAAAAATGCTTGCTTCTGAAAGAAGCGTTTATGATTTGCCTTGGATAGCAGATGCTCATTAAGGTTGTCCTGAGCTTGCGCCCAAGCCACCCTATTGGCAGCTGTAGGATCTGCAATAAATTCAGCTTCTTTATCCCCCACCATTTTGGTCAGAGAAATATCAGAGTTTTTCGTTTTAGATCGTATTTTATTAATTTCCCAGGAGAAAAGTCCCCAGAGAAAGGCCTTGAATGCATCCCAGGACCACAACCTATTATTGGGATCATTATTACAAGTAAAGAATACTGTAATCTCTTTAATGATATCAGAATGTGTACTAATTAGTGTTAACCAATAAGGGTTTAGTTTCCAAGGCGGCCTTGGTGTCCTGCAGTTTGTAAAGGAAGAGATTACAACTTTTAGTGGGGTGTGATCAGAAAGAGATCGTACTAGATACTCAGCTTTCTGAATCAATATTTTCATGGAAGCGTTACAAATAGCTAGGTCAATCCTAGACAAAGACATATATGTTTTATTAAAGCACGAGTATTGTAATTCCCTGGGATGCATAGAACGCCAAACATCCATCAGACCCAACTCCCCAAGAAATCTAGCCAGTGGAGAAGGTTGACTCAGCTGTGTCCGGGACCTAAATCTATCCAACTTATGATCTAAGAACATATTAAAATCCCCAACCCATAGCAAGGGAAGGTGCCCCTTGTCTTTTATAAAGTTTACAATAGGCTGTAGATTGGATAATGAGAAAGGAGGGGGTGAGTAAATGTTCACTATAATACACTCTAGGTTATTAATCCGGCCATGCACTATTACAAAGCGCCCCTCTGGGTCAATTATAGAAGTCATAAGGGAGAAATGTATTTTGCTGTGGATTAATACGGATACCCCTCTGGAATAGGATGAGTGTGTAGAATGAAAGCTATGTAATATCCACTTTTTTTTTAATAAGTGAAGAGAATGAGGCATAAGATGGGTTTCCTGTAAACAGTAAATGGCAGGTCCTGCCTTTTGTAAAGCAGAAAGAATTGCATATCTTTTTGTTGCATCAGAAAGCCCCCTTACATTCCAGCTTAATATAGTGATATCTTCCATTTTAGGTGTTTAAAGTGTAAGAAAGGAGTAGTATGGTTACCTTTTTGAGCCCATAAACATAGGTTGGCTGCTGCTGCTGCACTTTGATTAACTAAAGAGTAAAATTGAAGTAACATCCCCAACATTTCCCCCCACCCACCAAACCTAATGAACATCATTACTTGCGTAATAACAGAAATTCTTAGCATGAGAGCGCAGACCCAAAATTGTAATTTCCCCCCTATAATATTGTTAAGCATATAACCAGAGGGTCTTGCTCTGTGATTAATCAAGATTTGCCAAACCAACATACTCATTATCTGAGGACACAGAGAATTCTCCTCTCCCCCCAGACATTTCAGTATATAATCAAAGTGGTGTATTAAAGCAGATCACATAACAATTAACCCCTAAAAACATGGTCACCTCATAGCGGCTTAATAGCAATATCCCACATCCTCAGATAGCAGAGTTGCCTCCGCACAATAATTCAGAGATATAAATCACAGTGAGAGGCATACAGCCAGCAATCATAGGGCAGTTTTCATATGAATACTGACATCCACCCAGCATTCAAGCTGGAGTACAGTTTCCATATTTCAAGCATAATCCCGAAAGGTAGACACTAAAGTTATTCAGCAGATATGGGAGACTTTGCTTTTATATGCTGTTCATTTTGATCAAGCCAGTCCGCGGCGTCTTGCGGAGAGAAAAAGAAATGGGCCTCATTATTTGCTATAACTTTAAGCTTCGCAGGGTAAAGCATAGCGTATTGTACTTGCATTTTCTGAAGACGCTTCTTAATATCATAGAACTTTAGCCTTTGTTTCTGTACTTCTGCCGAGAAATCAGGATAGAATGAAAGTTTAACTTCATTGTAGGTGATAGATCCTTTAAGCCTAGCTGCGTTCAGGAGAGCCTTGCGGTCTCTGTAGTGAAGAAACCTAGCAAGGAAAGGCTGAGGGGCAGCTCCAGGTTTTGGCGGACGTGTAGGAACACGATGTGCACGCTCTATGGCATATAGATTGGTGAAGGTTTCCCGACCAAAAAGAAGTATAAGTAGATTTTCAATAAACAATGTAGGGTCTGAGTTCTCAATCTTTTCAGGGAGGCCTACTATGCGCACATTATTGCGGCGTAGTCGATTTTCCATGTCATCGTTTTTATCAGAGTTTGCTGTGGCATGCCTTATAACTCGTTTTAAATCACATGTAATCAGGCCCATTTGATCCTCCACATTGCTGACTCTTGTTTCTACTGCCGTGGTTCTTTCCCTTATATTGCTAATGTCCTGTCGTATCAGCCCCAGCTCCTCTTTAATTCCGCCTGTCTGCTGCGTCAGAGAGAGTATGGCTTCATTGCAGGCCTGCACCGCGGCTAAAATTTCACTAGGCAGAGGCTCTTTAGGTTTTCTTCCTCCCCCTCCCAGCTTACCGGATCTGGCTGCTTTTGGTTTTGGGGTTGCGGCAGGTACTCCTAGATCAGCCTCAGTTTCCCACTCCTCCGCAACCGAGCCTTCGGTTTCCGCTTGGGCCCCCTCCGACTCTGCCCCATCGGCGTTTTGTTTGTCGGGAGCTATGTCTCCGGGCATGCTCTTAGTCTCCTTATGTGCGAATTTCTCCAGCCGAGATGCTATATCACTGCGCTGGGAGTCTGAGTGTTGTGCTGGAGGAGGATCGGTGCCATCTTGCCTCTTTGGATGGTCTGCAGAGGCCTTCTCCTCTCTATTCCTCAACATCATCGCCATTTGCACGGTTTCTTCCCCCGAGGGCACACTAAGGGTGTCGGTTCTGTAATCTCCGCCAGTCGGGACCAAGTCAGGGACTCAAATCAACGTACCGGATCAAATATTGTCGGATCAGCGCGGGAGCTGTGTGAGATGCGTCTGCTCACATCGCCGGCTGGCCACGCCCCCCACTGCAACCTTTTCACTGCACCTGCGTGATTGCACATTTATACCAGCAGTCACCGCAACCTTTTCACTGCACCTGCGTGACTGCACATTGTTATACCAGCAGTCACTGCAACCTTTTCACTGCACCTGTGTGACTGCACATTGTATTAGTCAAGTCAGTGCATACCTTTCACTTCATCCCCCCCATAGCATCTGACAGCTGGCTTGGCGGAACTGTTAGCTCACCAGCTGTTACTATACCAGCTGGTAGACTCTGAGGCCTTCCGAAAATTTGTGGTGATTGGGACACCGCAGTGGAAGATACCAGGCCGCAATTATTTTTCTCAAAAGGCGATACCCAAACTGTACCGTGATGTTGAAAGGCAAGTGGTGTCATCTCTGGCACACAGCGTTGGGTCAAGGGTCCATCTGACCACGGATGCCTGATCTGCAAAGCACAGTCAGGGAAGGTACATTGGGTCAACCTGGTGACCGCTGGCAAGCAGGGAGTACGTGGCTGCGCAGTGGACCTAGTTGTGACACATCCATGGCTTGCAGGCAGGCCTGCTGCCACCTCCTCTCCTTCTCCACCTACTCCTCCTGCTACATCATTTTTGCTGTCTCGTCATCCTCCTCGGCTGAGTGGCAGTGCCACTCTACTGGTGCCGCGATCTCCTCTCCAACTACACATCCCCAGCTCCCCAGGGCCTATGCTGCATGCCAGGTACAACGGTGTCAAGCCATCTTGGACATGTCTTGCCTCAAAGCCCAGAGTCGCACTGGAGCAGCTCTGCTGGCTGCTCTGAACAAACCGTTCAGTGGCTGACCCCGCACCAACTGGAGATAGGCAACGTGGTGTGTGACAACGGCAGCAATCTCATTTCGGGATCATCAACACCCGCGGCAGCATAGAGGAGGGGGGAGGAGGAGTCGTCTGGGGAAGAGGAGGCAGATGAGGAAGGTGGTTTTTTTTTTAGGAGGAGGCGGAAGAACAACCGCAGCAAGCATCGCAGTGGGCTTGTGCTGCTCACCTTTCCCGTGGTATTGTTCGTGGCTGGGGGGAGGAGGAGAACTTACCTGACATCACTGAGGAAGAGCAAGACGAGATGGCTAGTACGTCAACATCTGACTTTGTGCAGATTGCGTCTTTAATGCTGTCCAGCCTGTTGATGGACCCCTGTATAAAAAAAAAACTCAAGGGAAATGACCTGTACTGGGTAGCAACGCTACTAGACCCTTGGTAGACGACACAAAGTGGCGGAGATGGTGCGCACTCTCGCCATGGTGCGCACCAGTCCAGCACGACCATCACTACACAAACAGCTGTTTGCGGTGCATTACACAGTGAGTTTGATCTGTCAGTGTGAAGCAGTACACTATTACACTACCTGATCCATGTATAGTACACATGCAAGATGTTTTTAAGCACTTAAGGCCTCCAATTTAGGAATGCAATGTGATTTCTGCCCTTTAGGGATTATAACCCTGCTGTGCGTCAAATCTGTAATTTTCCCGGTGACTTTTGGCGTGTATCCCACTCCACCATGCCCCCCTCCAGGTGCATCTTTTCCATCACTTTTGTGGCCAGAATTAGTGTTTGTAGTTTTCCAAACTAAAAAAGTGGGTTCGCGACCTCTCTAGCGGACAACATCTGATCCATTCAGACATATTGACACATGTCTGAACAGATCTTATGCTTAACAGAAGATCCATTGATATGTTAAATTGTCCATTGTGGTCTATTGCATGAAATGGACCTAGCCTTCCTTTCTTTCTTTCAGCAATCAATTTGAATATTTTAAACATTTGATACAAACAATTAAGCTGACCTTGTTTTAGGCCCTCATCTATTTGACAAAACTCCAGGTTATTTTTAGGTAAGCATCTAAGTTACATAGTTACATACTGTAGTTATTTGGGTTGAAAAAAGAGATACGTCCATCTAGTTCAACCAGAGAACAAAGTACAACACCAGCCTGCTCCCCCACATATCCCTGCTGATCCAGAGGAAGGCGAAAAACCCTTACAAGGCATGGTCCAATTTGCCCAAAAAGGGAAAAAAAATCCTTCCCGACTCCAGATGGCAATCATCAGGGCTGGGTTTGTACTTTCTAGTGCCCTAGGCCTGCTGTCACCAAGCGCTTCCCCCCCCCCCAAAAAAAAAAATATTTTGTCCAACACTCTGACTAGCGATCATTGGTTTGAATAGGCTCATTTCAGATGTGCTGCTCTGCCCCCCCAATAAACAAATAATTCCTGTAATTTGCACTCCTGCCCAAATGTGCACAGCAGCCGATAGTGTTCTGGGCATGCATACTTGAGAAATGACGCTGATGTATGACTGGTACTTGTCAAGAATGCATAATACTGTACCGGCTATGGGCAGGAGAGAGAAATTACAGGGAGCGCGAGTGGACAGAGCATGCGCTGCTTCTTTGTCCTCTGTGCGACTGGCTGCAGTCGGAGCCACAAACAGGTGGCAGGGCAGTGCAATGGAGAGAAGCCCATCCAAAACAGAGAACAGGTAAGTAGCAAACATCCTATCAAGACCCACTTTGGATGTTCTGTTGTAATTATAGTGGACCTGAACGCAGAACTTCCTCTCTGCTCTAAAAGATACGCAACAACATAACCTTTAAAAAAAAACATTTCTTTGTTACAGCTGATACAATTCCTGCAATAAATCTGCAGTGTGTCTACTTCCTGCTTATGGAAGCAGACATATTTTTAACATCCTGTGCTTTCAAATGAGCTTAGATGTTGTGGCAGTGAGGTGACACAGTGTAGAGATCAAATTACAACTTGTGACACAGAGGAGGGGGAATTAGACAGGCTCTTGAAATACATACATGGTACATTCTCTGTTTTCCTTCTGTCCTGTGCAAGAGTTCAGCTCCACTTTAAAGCATCTGAATGACACTTATTTATATTTGCTGAAAAATCTATGCATCTCTTTTGAATGTTGAATGTACATATGGTGGTGTGCTCTAACATATTGACAGTATACGGGAACAAAGTCTGAAGAAGGCTTATTAGCAGAAAGCTTACGCTTTTTTTTCTTTTAAGCCAATAAATGGTATCATCCTCATTCAAAACTCTCTGCTTTCGCTGATGGCTAAGATGGTACAATGCTCTACTGCTACAGGAAAGTATAAGAATACCAAACCATACACACTAGCATAGAGGTAGTAACAGTTCAGGTGCAGTGCTGCTCGGATACCCCTTTTCAAAATCCGGATTGAATTTGTATCCGAATACCTAGATATCCGATCCGAATCGGATATCCGAGTTTGAAATTTTGGAACCCGAATCGGATATCCGAACCCAGTATCCCAGATATCCGCCCGGATTTGGATATCCGGGTAGAAAACCGGAAGTGGGTTTTAAATTGCTTTTAAAACGTTTTTTAGGGTAAATGAGGCATGTAGCATCATGTTTTTTTTAATGATGTGGGGACTTACAATCCCCCCTCAAAAAAAATCTCTCTCTTTCTCTCTCTTTCTCAGATGGGAAATCCAAGTTTGCGTGGATAGTGCTATTCAGATTTTAAAAAATATCCGAATTGCTATTCAAAGTTCGGATAGTGGAAAAAGTTTGGATTATCTGGGTAGTTCGGATACCCGAATATTGGATGAGCACCACTGCTCATGTGTCCTTTAAAATGACAGTTTAACAATGAAAGGGAAGAAAACAGCATTTTTATTCCTGCAGTTCTCATAGATGGTAGGAGCTGGAGGACAGAAAATCAGTCTGGAAAGAGTTAACTAAGGAAGAGAAGAGACCACTGCTAGCTAAGAAAAACAGTCATAAATTAGGATTAGATAAATTAACAACTGCTGGGGTCAGTGTCAAAGCTGTAAAAGAGGTAAAGAAACTAGCAGAACTCACTGATGTTTGTGAATGCCTGCATTAAAACTCATCGATCTGTATGTCCATTATACAGAGGAATGGATCATCAGTGACAGTTATGATTGATCCTGATTGTTTTAACACATCAGGAAGTGAGAGAGATGCAGGGATTGGGGAACTCTGGAATTCAGCTATTAGTGCAGAGCAGGGTGCTGGCTGGCTGCACTGCAGGACCAGAAGTGATTATTTACTTTGACATATTATCTCTTCTCTCTCCAAATCATGCCGCCCTTCTTATCTTATCTAATTTTATCGCCCTAGGCCGTGGCCTTTCTGGCCTTCCCAAAAATCCGGCCCTGGCAATCAGATAAAATCCCTGGATCAACATCATTAGGCATTACCTAGTAATTTTAGCCATGGATGTCTTTCAACGCAAGGAAAGCATCTAACGAACACGCTAAATCCAGCGCTGGAGACTTGGGCGCAGGAGACTTGGGCGCAGCCGGCGCCACCATAAGCCGTAATAGGTACTATGGCTATCGCAGGCACAGGGAGTAACTTCAGCGCCGTCAGAAGAAGGAGCTGAAGTTGCTTTTAAAACAATAATTTGAATTATTTCATTCCCCCACTATCCATGGCGGCCTGGAGGAGGAATAGTAATTAAAACGGCCCGGACTTGTGCGGCAGCAGGATCAGCCATATACTGGCTGTGTCCTGCGCCCAAGTCTCCGGCGCTGTTCTTTCTCGTATGCAGCATCTAAGCCCTCTTTAAATGCAAGTATAGAGTTTGCCATAACTACTTCCTGTGGCAATGCATTCCACATCTTTATCACTCTTACTGTAAAGAACTCTTTCCTAAATGGCTAAAAGGTTTTTCCTCCATGCACAGATCATGTCCTCTAGTCCTTTGAGAAGGCCTAGGGACATTAAATCTCATCCGCCAAGCTTTTATATTGCCTCTGATGTATTTATACATGTTAATTAGATCCCCTCTAAGGCGTCTTTTCTCTAGACTAAATAAACCCAGTTTATCTAACCTTTCTTGGTAAGTGAGACCTTCCATCACACGTATCAATTTTGTTGCTCGTCTCTGCATCTGCTCTAAAACTGCAATAACTTTCCTGTAATGTGGTGCCCAGAACTGAATTTCATATTCCAGATGTGGCCTTACTAGAGAGTTAAACAGGGGCAATATTATGCTAGCATCTCAAGTTTTTATTTCCCTTTTTAATGCATCCCAAAATTTTGTTAGCTTTAGCTGCAGCGGCTTGGCATTGAGTGTGATTATTTAACTTGTTGTCGATGAGTACTCCTAAGTCCTTCTCCAAGTTTGATGTCCCCAACTGTATCCCATTTATTTTGTAGGGTGCTAGACCATTGGTACGACCAAAATACATGACTTTACATTTTTCAAAATTGAATTTCATCTGCCATTTATGTGCCCATATAGCCATCCTATCCAGATCCTGTTGCAATATGTCCCATCTTCCTGAGAGTTGATGATTCTTCACAATTTTGTATCATCTGCAAAAATGGCAACATTGCCCACTACTGAATCTACTAGGTCATTAAAAAATAAATTGAAGAGCACTGGACCCATTACAGACCCCTGTGGGACCCCACTGCTAACAGTCTCCCATTTTGAGTATGATCCATTGACCACAACCCTTTGTTTTCTCTCCATTAGCCAGTTCCCTATCCATGAACACAGACTCTTCCCCAGTCCTTGCATCCTCAACTTTTGCACCAGACTTTTGTGTGGAACAGTGTCGAAGGCCTTTGCAAAGTCCAAGTATATCACATCTACAGCATTCCCAATATCCATATTAGCATTCACTACCTCATAAAAGCTGAGCATGTTAGTCAAACAGGACCTGTCTTTAGTAAACCCATGTTGATGCTGAGAAATAAGATTGTTTTCCACTATGAAGTCATGTATAGTATCTCTTAGTAACCCCTCAAATAGTTTGCATACACCTGATGTTAAGCTTACAGGTCTATAATTTCCTGGCTCTGATTTTTTTGCCCTTATGAAATAATGGGAAAACGTGGGCTGTACGCCAATCCACTGGGACTCTGCCAGTTGAAAGAGAGTCACAAAAGATAAGATAAAGGGGTTTATCTATATCTGAACTTAATTCCCTTAAGACTCGAGGATGCATGCCATCCGGGCCAGTTGCCTTGTCTATTTTTAATTTATTTAGTCTTGCCTTCACTTCTTCCTGCGTTAAGTATTTAATATTACAGTTGGAAGATTGAGACTCTTCTGCCTCTGTAATTTGCAACAGTGATGTTTCCCTTGTGAAGACAGAAGCAAAGAAAGCATTTAATAACTCTGCCTTACCTTGGTCATCCACCATTGAGTTCCCACCCTCATCCTTTAGGAGTCCTATACAGTCAACCTTTCTTTTTGTTTAGAGTTGATGTACTTGTAAAACTTTTTTGGGTTAGATTTGATATCCCTAGCGATTTGATTTTCAGCTTCAATCTTTGCCAGCCTAATTTCTTTTTTACAATTTTTATTGCACTCCTTATAAATGTTTAATGCAGCCTCGGCCCCCTCCTGTTTTAGGACCTTATAGGCATTCTTTTTCTTCTTCATTTTCTCTCTAATCTTACTATTCATCCATAGAGGCCTTTTTTTATTCCTAGATATTTTGTTTCCATATGGGATATACATACTACAATATTGATTGAGAGTAAGTTTAAAAGCTTGCCATTTCCCTTCCTCCCCTTGTGGTACATTATACCAGTTCACCAAACTTAGTGCCTGCCTGAGTTGATTGAACTTTGCTTTTCTGAAATTCATAGTTTTAGTGGTCCTGCTGCCTATCAGTCACCAGATCAAACGTTATCATGTTGTGATCACTATTTCCCAAATGTTCTTGAACCTGCACATTTGATACATTATCTGGTCTATTAGAAATGATGATCCAGTAACGCATTCCCTCTAGTTGGTTCCTTTACCATTTGAGTCAAGTAATTGTCCTGTAGTGCTGCCAGAAATCTGCTGCTTTTACCAGAATGGGTAGCCTCAATACTCCAGTCAATGTCTGGAAAGTTGAAGTCACCCATAACTAGTGTTGGGCGAACACCTAGATGTTCGGGTTCGTGAACGTTCGCCGAACATCGCCGCGATGTTCGGGTGTTCGCGCCGAACTCCGAACATAATGGAAGTCAATGGGGACCCGAACTTTCGTGCTTTGTAAAGCTTCCTTACATGCTACATACCCCAAATTTGCAGGGTATGTGCACCTTGGGAGTGGGTACAAGAGGAAAAAAAATATTTGAAAAAGAGCTTATAGTTTTTGAGAAAATTGATTGTAAAGTTTCAAAGGAAAAACTGTCTTTTAAATGTGGAAAATGTCATGTTTCTTTGCACAGGTAACATGCTTTTTGTCGCCATGCAGTCATAAATGTAATACAGAGAAGAGGTTCCAGGAAAAGGGACCGGTAACGCTAACCCAGCAGCAACACACGTGATGGAACAGGAGGAGGCGCAGGAGGAGAAGGCCACGCTTTTTGAGACGCAACCCAGGCCTTGCATGAGGACAAAAAGCGTGCGGATATAGCAATGCTTTTTGCCACCATGCAGTCATAAATGTAATACAGATGAGAGGTTCCATAAACAGGGACCGGAAACGCTAACCCAGCAGCAGCAGCAGCACACGTGATGGAACAGGAGGAGGCGCAGGAGGAGGAGGCCACGCTTTGAGACACAACAACCCAGGCCTTGCATGAGGACAAGAAGCGTGATGTGCTGGTGCTGCTTAACCCACTGCTGGACGCTTGAGAGGTCATCCAAGTAATTATCTGGTCCTGTTCTTTTGGATTTGTGAGGGTTGTTGTCCTGGACAACATGGGCGGTATTGAGTGGGTTTTCTTGGGTGCTCCCCTGTGGCCTGTACGTGAACCGTCAGGGGAAACACCTCTTCCCTTGCCCCTCCCTCTTTCACCGGATTTCTTCCTCATTTCACTTATCCTTAAAGTACACGCTGACTGACAGCAGTACAGTGGCAGTACAGAAATGCTATACAGTGGTGGGTGAGCGGTGTACCACTATTCCCAGCAGCGACACAGAGCACAATGCTATACAGTGGTGGGTGAGCGGTGTACCACTATTCCCAGCAGCGACACAGAGCACAATGCTATACAGTGGCGGGTGAGCGGTGTACTACTGTTCCCAGCAGACACAGAGTGGCAGTAAACACAATGCTATATAGTGTGGCTGAGCAAGGTACACAGAGTGGCAGTAAACACAATGCTATATAGTGTGGCTGAGCGAGCGGTGTAGTACTGTTCCCAGCAGACACAGAGTGGCAGTAAACACAATGCTATATAGTGTGGCTGAGCAAGGTTCACAGAGTGGCAGTAAACATAATGCTATATAGTGTGGCTGAGCGAGCGGTGTAGTACTGTTCCCAGCAGACACAGAGTGGCAGTAAACACAATGCTATATAGTGTGGCTGAGCGAGGTACACAGAGTGGCAGTAAACACAATGCTATATAGTGTGGCTGAGCGAGCGGTGTACTACTATTACCAGCAGACACAGAGTGGCAGTAAACAGAATGCTATATAGTGTGGCTGAGCGAGCGGTGTACTACTATTCCCAGCAGACACAAAGTGGCAGTAAACACAATGCTATATAGTGTGGCTGAGCGAGGTACACAGAGTGGCAGTAAACAGAATGCTATATAGTGTGGCTGAGCGAGAGGTGTACTACTATTCCCAGCAGCGACACAATGACTGGGGGGACCCTGGCTAGTGTGGCTGGAGCACGAACTACCCTGCCTGCCTACCCAAAGCTAAACCCACAGACAAATGGCGGAGATATGACGTGGTTCGGGTATTTATTTACTTGAACCCCGTGACAGTTCGGCCAATCAGAGCGCGTTCGGGTCCGAACCACGTGACCCGTTCGGCCAATCACAGCGCTAGCCGAACGTTCGGGGAACGTTCGGCCATGCGCTCTTAGTTCGGCCATGTGGCCGAACGGTTTGGCCGAACACCATCAGGTGTTCGGCCGACCTCGAACATCTGTTCTGCAGAACCCGAACAGTGGCGAACACTGTTCGCCCAACACTACCCATAACTATGACCTCATTTTTACTTGCAGCATTTTCAATCTGCTGTAGTAATTGCAGTTCTGCAGCTTCATGAATATGTGGTGGCCTGCAGTATACCCCAATAAGCAATTGGCAACCTTTATTTCCACCATGAATATTTACCACAAAGGACTCCACATCTTCACAATCTTCCTCTATCTCATCGTTCAGGACAGCTGCAAAAGAATTCTTAACCTTCCTGGCGGTTTTCTCCGGCCCTGCTCGGCCGATTTTCGTACTTTTTTTTTGCTGGACGCAGCTAGCACTTTGCTAGCTGTGCCAGCACACTGATCGCCGCCGCCCCACGCCCGATCGCCGCTATCCGTTGCGACGCGCGGGCCCCCCCCCAGACCCCGTGCGCTGCCTGGCCAATCAGTGCCAGGCAGCGCCGAGGGGTGGATCGGGACTCCCATTGATGTCACGACGTCGCTGACATCAGTGACGTCATCCCGCCCCGTCGCCATTCTTTGAACAGGATTTCCTGATCGGAGATCGCCGAAGGCGATCGAAGAGGGCGGGGGGATGCCGCTGAGCAGCGGCTATCATGTAGCGAGCCCTGGGCTCGCTACATGATTTAAAAAAAAAAAAAAAAACTGCCGCGCTGCCTCCTGATGGAATTTTTCATACCGCCAGGAGGGTTAACAAAGAGACAAAACCCTCCACCTTTTTTCCCTGTTCTATCCTTCCTAAACACATTGTATCCCTCTAAATTTGCTATCCAGTCATGGCTTTCATCCATCCATGTCTCGGTTATTCCCACAATGTCATAGCCTTTGTCAATCAGAATGAACTCTAGTGTGTCCATTTTATTTGCAAGGCTCCTAGCATTTGGTTACCATGCACTTTATATTTTTACCACCACATTTACCAATTTTGTTTACATGAAATGGGCTACTTGAAGTTTTACCAACCTCCTTACTCTTTTCACTGTCTCCACCCCCCATAATGTTAGACTCTCACTGTCTTTTTACCTTATCTTGTCTACAAGATAAGGTAAAAAGATTCCCCCTAGATCCTAGTTTAAAATCTCCTCCAACTGTTTAGCCTTCTTCTCCCCCAGTGCAGCTGCACCCTCCCCAATAAGGTGCAGCCCATCCCTGCTGTAGAACCTGTAGCTGACTGCAAAGTCTGCTCAGTTCTCCAGGAACCCAAACCCCTCCTTCCTACACCAATTTCTCAGCCACTTATTTAACTCCCTAAGCTCCCTCTGTCTCTCAGATGTAGCACGTGGCACTGGCAGTATTTCAGAAAATACCACCTTGGAGATCCTTGCTTTAAGTTTATCTCCAAGTACCTGAAAATCCTTTTTGAGGACCTTTCATCTCCAACTAACTTTGTCATTGGTGCCAATGTGTACCATGACAGCCAGGTCTTCCCCAGCCCCACCCAATAATCTGTCCATTCTTTCCACTACATGCCGAACCAGAGCACCTGGGAGAGAACAGACTGTACAGCATTCACGGTTTCTTTGACAGATTACCCTATCTGTGTGCCTAATAATTTAATCCCCTACCACCAGTATCTGTCTAGCCTTAGCTGCACTCCTATTGAAAGACATTTTGATTTTGAGGCCCCTGATACCCACCAAAAAGAGTAGTTAACGTTTGGCACCAATACTCCAGAAGAGTCAACACAGTGCAGCATAATGTCACCTTTTAGCCAGCTTGATCCCTCCTTTCATCAGTGCTCATCCACTGGTGCCTCTGCTCCATTCCATGCTGGCATGTACGTACTCATGTAACATGCTGGCGGGTCAAAGAAACACTGTGGGATGCCATGGAGATGGAAGGATGCCATGAAGGAGAACAAAGATGGAGTGTGCTGGCTGCACAGGTGAGATTACAGTCTGCTGTTTTTTTTTCATTTTAAAGACTAATAAGCCCTGCTGATCTATTTAGCTGCAGTAGTGTTTGTATAACACCAGAAACAAGCATGCAGCTAATCTTGTCAGATCTGACAATAATGTCAGAAAAACATGATCTGCACATGCTAGTTTAGGGTCTATGGCTAAAATTATTAGAGGCAGAGGACTAATCTTATTATTGATTTATAAAGCGCCAGCATATTCCGTAGCACTGTACAAAGTAAGAAACATGGGGTACAAAATAATATGGACAATGGTATACACTAATATACACAATACAGAGTTGGTACATCATACAGAATTGGTAATTACAGTGACAAAATTAATATGAATAAATGTGTGACAAATTCCAAGACACAAAAGGGTGAGAGTGCTGACCTTACAAGCTCACAATCTAAAGCAGCGGTCCCCAAACTTTTTCAGTCAAGGGCGGGATCAACATACTTCAGACTGCTGGGGGGCCGGAAAATACATGTTTAAAAACATTACATTGGATCTAGGTATTGATCCCACCCCCCCAATCATGCCTGGAGGAGAGCTCCCAGCAGCAGCCATTCAGTCATGAGGCACCCCAAAGAACGTCTTTGTGCACCAGTGAAGCATACCCAGGTGACAACCTGCAGTCCAGTTGGACAGCAGTGTCTCCTGATGCAGAATTGCATTGGAAGCCAGCGAATGACTGCTCACTGGCTTCTACAGTATGTGGATGGGTGGTGCCAGCACTGCTATTCTATATGTGGACCGCTGATATTGAGGGTTGCAGTGGGCAACATCTATAGGTTATACATTTTGGTTTGGGGGGCCAGTGAAAAAGCCTTGGGGGGCAGCATTCGGCCCACGGGCCTTAGTTTGAGGACCATTGATCTAAAGGAATGGGGGGGGGGAGAGGGGCAAGAGGTGGGGTAGTATACAATATTTCTAAGCAGAATGCAAGAGGAAAGTCGGCACATGCAAATCGTAGCAGTAAAAAAGCTTTATTCTTGCGGCTTCATGCGATTAGCATAACGACACACAGTTGATAAAAATTGTCCTACCCGTTACTCCATGTGGCTGTGGGGTGAGGTGGGAGCAGTGGGGGCCGCCTTACGACCGTTTCGCTCTCTTGAGCGTCTTCAGAGGCAGTTGCGCATTGCCTCTGAAGACGCTCAAGAGAGCGAAACGGTCGTAAGGCGGCCCCCACTGCTCCCACCTCACCCCACAGCCACATGGAGTAACGGGTAGGACAATTTTTATCAACTGTGTGTCGTTATGCTAATCGCATGAAGCCGCAAGAATAAAGCTTTTTTACTGCTACGATTTGCATGTGCCGACTTTCCTCTTGCATTCTGCTTACCATGACCTGCTGTTTTCAAGTCTGAGCACGCTATTTGTAGCATTTTGACCCGTTACTAATCCTCTAAAAGGCACCCTACATTAGTCCCAGTGCATGTTGATTGACAGTTGCAGTGCCGGTTCTGTGTATCTACTTAAGTGTTGATACAATATTTCTACCCAGAGGCAGTGTAGTTTAGGTTATTTAGTAGGAGTACAACTTGGCCAGACGTCAAAAGTGCAACTTGCCTAAGGTAGAGCATATGCTTGACAGAAAAGGTGAGTTCTGTGGGCACGTTTAAAGATATCAGAGGTAGTAGAGTGACGGATGTGATGTAGCAGCCTGGCAGGGTATTCCAGAGGAGGGGTGAAGAACATGTGAATTCTTGTATACGTGAATGTGAGGAGGTGATTGTAGAGGAGGACAAAAGAAAGTCATGTGCAGATCTGAGATAGAGGTGCAGCGAACGGTTCGTCGGCGAACGGTTCCAGGCGAACTTTGGTGGTTCCGTTCGCCTGGAACAGGTGAACTTTTGCGGAAGTTCGATTCGCCCCATAATGCACTATGAGGGTCAACTGTGACCCTCTGCATCACAGTCAGCAGGCACATTGTAGCCATCCAGGCTACACTAAGGCCTGGAGCCCCCCCCCCCCCCTTATATAAGGCAGGGTCCGGCGGCCATTACACTCGTGTGCCTGCTAGAGAGAGGAAAGGGACAGCTGCTGCAGACTTTTTCTCCTAGGGACAGATCAGTTAGGTTCTAGGCTTCTTAGCTTGCTCCTGGCAGAGTATTATTGCTTTAAAAGCAACCCTCAACAACCGCTCTTTTCAGAGCTAATCCTATTCTTTTTATTTATTTTTTTTATTATGTGTGTCAAACTGACACTTTTGTAGCATACACAGCCTTGCTAATTCATACTGTGTGTGACACCGCCAGCAGCCCAGCACATTCAGTGACTACCTGTGTGTGACAGGGAGCTGCACATTGTACTACCCAGTACTGCATAGACCCAGTACCTGTTCTGTTTACTTAACCCACCTCATTACTGCATATACCTAGCTTTGTGTTGAGTGAACCCAGCTCACTGCATCTAAGTACCTGTTGTGTTGAGTGAACCCACCTCACTGCATCTAACTACCTGCTGTGTTGAGTGAACCCAGCTCACTGCATCTAATTACCTGTTGTGTTAAATGAACCCAGCTCACTGCATCTAACTACCTGTTGTGTTGAGTGAACCCACCTCACTGCATCTAAGTACCTTTACTGTTCAGTGAACCCACCTCACTGCATCTAACTACCTGTTGTGTTGAGTGAACCCACCTCACTGCATCTAAGTACATGTTGTGTTGAGTGAACCCACCTCACTGCATCTAACTACCTGTTGTATTGAGTGAACCCAGCTCACTGCATCTAACTACCTGTTGTGTTGAGTGAACCCACCTCACTGCATCTAACTATCTGTTGTGTTGAGTGAACCCACCTCACTGCATCTAAGTACCTTTACTGTTCAGTGAACCCACCTCACTGCGTCTAACTACCTTTACTGTTCAGTGAACCCACCTCACTGCATCTAACTACCTGTTGTGTTGAGTGAACCCAGCTCACTGCATCTAACTACCTGTTGTGTTGAGTGAACCCACCTCACTGCATCTAAGTACCTTTACTGTTAAGTGAACCTACCTCACTGAATCTAAGTACCTTTACTGTTCAGTGAACCCACCTCACTGCATATACCTAGCATCCCCCCGAGATGGACAAAATGGACAAACCAGGTAGAGGCAGAGGTAGAGGCAGACCCAGAGGAAGGCCACCAGGCATCGGCAGGTCTGTGCGAGGTGGTGTTGCTGTGATTTCGTGCGGACCTGGCCCAAAATACAGTGCTCAGAAGAAGGCACGTGCTATCACTTCCCAAAATTGTGAGGACGTGCTTGAGTATTTAACACAAAACACATTATCTCCCGCAGCCACCAGCGCTACAACAAGCACCACATCCGCTGCATTTGACACTACGCAGGAGTTATTTGGTGGTGGTAAAATCACTGATTCCCAGCCACTACTGCAACAACAAGAAGGCGGCGCAGGTACACCACCTCATACATCTGAGTTAGGTGGCGATAGTATGGACGTAACGTGTGAGGAGGGGGATGATGAACCACCTGAAGTTGGTGCAGTTGAGGAGGTGTCTGAGGAAAGCGAAGCTGGGCAGGAGGATTATGATGCCGATTATACGGATGCCACATAGGTTCCCAGTAGAGGAGATTACCAGGGGGACAGTTCAGAGGGGGAGTCAGAGAGGAGTAGGAGGAGATGACTCCATGATAGAAGCAGAGGGAGCTCGTCCTCAAACAGCTGTGGGCAGTGTCCGGTGCCATGTATCGCCAGCTATGGCCAGCCAGCCAACATGCCCTTCAACACCAGCTGCTGATGCCACCGTAGCGCCATCACCCCAGGGGGGCTCAGCGATTTGGACATTTTTTAACATGTGCGTCTCAGATCGGAGCAAAGCCATCTGTTCTCTCTGCCAGCAAAATTGAGCCATGGAAAGGCCAACTCTCACGTAGGGACAAGTGCCTTACGAAGACACCTGGAGAAAAGGCACAAACAGCTATGGCAAGAACACCTGAGGAAAAGCAGCACCCCTCAAAAGACAAGCCACCCTCCTTCTCCTCTTCCTCCTTCAGGTGCATCGTCTTCATCCGCTTTCTCCATTGCACCTTCACAGCCACCCTCCTCCACACCGCCTCTTCCCTTGAGCGGTTCCTTCTCCTCTGCCCACAGCAGTACCCAGCTGTCCGTGAAGGAAGTATTTGAGCGCAAGAAGCAAATGTCTGCCAGTCACCCTCTTGCCCGGCGTCTGACAGCTGGCGGAACTATTAGCTCGCCAGCTTTTACCATACAAGCTGGTGGAGTCGGAGGCTTTCCGTAAGTTTGTGGCCATTGGTACACTGCAGTGGAAGATACCAGGCCGCAATTATTTTTCACAAAAGGCTATACCCAAACTGTACCCTGCAGTTGAGAGGCAAGTGGGGTCATCTATTGTGAAGAGCGTTGGGTCAAGGGTCCACCTGACCACGGTCTGCCAAGCACGGGCAGGGCCGCTACATTACGTACACAGCCCATTGGGTCAACCTGGTGACCGATGGAAGCAAGCAGGGAATACGTGGCTGCGCAGCGGACCGACTTGTCACACCTCCACGACTTGCAGGCAGGCCTCCAGCCACCTCCTCTCCGCCTGCTACCACCTCTTCACTGTCGTCATCCTTCTCCACCTTGGCTGGTGCCGCGATCTCCTCTCCAGCTACACAGCCCCCGCACCCCAGGGCCTATGCTGCATGCCAGGTACGACGGTGTCACGCAGTGTTAGACATGTCTTGCCTGAAAGCGGAGAGTCACACTGGAGCAGCTCTCCTGGCTGCTCTTAACAAACAGGTGGAGCAATGGCTGACCCCGCACAAGCTTGAGATTGGCAACATGGTGTGTGACAACGGCAGCAATCTCATTTCTGCGTTGAATTTGGGAAAGCTGACACACGTACCCTGCATGGTACATGTGCTGAATCTGGTCGTGCAAAGATTTGTGTCCAAGTACCCAGGCTTAGAGGACATCCTGAAGCAGGCCAGGAAGTTGTGTGGGCATTTCAGGCGCTCTTTCATGACCTGGCACTCACTCACTACCTAAAGGGCCTCCCTGTCACTCACTCACTCACTCCCTAAAGGGCCTCCCTGGCACTCACTCACTCCCTAAAGGGGCTCCCTGGCACTCACTCACTACCTAAAGGGCCTCCCTGTCACTCACTCACTTTCTTAAGGGACTCCCTGGCACTCACTCACTCCCTAAAGGGGCTCCCTGGCACTCACTCACTGCCTAAAGGGCCTCCCTGTCACTCACTCACTCACTCACTGCCTAAAGGGGCTCCCTGGCACTCACTCACTGCCTAAAGGGGCTCCCTGTCACTCCCTAAAGGGGCTCCCTGTCACTCACTCACTGCCTAAAGGGGCTCCCTGGCACTCACTCACTGCCTAAAGGGGCTCCCTGGCACTCACTCCCTAAAGGGGCTCCCTGTCACTCACTCACTCACTGCCTAAAGGGGCTCCCTGTCACTCATTGCCTAAAGGGGCTCCCTGTCACTCCCTAAAGGGGCTCCCTGTCACTCACTCCCTAAAGGGGCTCCCTGGCACTCACTCACTGCCTAAAGGGGCTTCCTGGCACTCACTCACTCCCTAAAGGGGCTCCCTGGCACTCACTCACTCACTGCCTAAAGGGGCTCCCTGTCACTCACTCACTGCCTAAAGGGGCTCCCTGTCACTCACTCCCTAAAGGGGCTCCCTGTCACTCACTCCCTAAAGGGGCTCCCTGGCACTCACTCACTGCCTAAAGGGGCTCCCTGGCACTCACTCACTCCCTAAAGGGGCTCCCTGGCACTCACTCACTCCCTAAAGGGGCTCCCTGGCACTCACTCACTCACTCACTCCCTAAAGGAGCTCCCTGGCACTCACTCACTCCCTAAAGGGGCTCCCTGGCACTCACTCACTGCCTAAAGGAGCTCCCTGGCACTCTCACTGCCTAAAGGGGCTCCCTGGCACTCACTGCCTAAAGGGGCTCCCTGTCACTCACTGCCTAAAGGGCCTCCCTGTCACTCACTCACTGCCTGAAGGGGCTCCCTGGCACTCACTCACTGCCTGAAGGGGCTCCCTGGCACTCACTCACTGCCTGAAGGGGCTCCCTGGCACTCACTCACTGCCTGAAGGGGCTCCCTGGCACTCACTCACTGCCTGAAGGGGCTCCCTGGCACTCACTCACTGCCTGAAGGGGCTCCCTGGCACTCACTCACTACCTAAAGGGGCTCCCTGTCACTCACTATCGGGGTCCCTGTCACTCACTACCTAACTGTAGGTGCATGTCACTCACTAGCTAACCTGGGGGTCCCTGTCACTCACTACCTAACTTGGGGGGCTACCATATTAAGGGGGCATTCTGCCTATTTATGTGAAATGCTGTCTATTTATGTGCCTCATGACTGCTGAATTTGTCTTGTTGGGAGCCTTATGATTTGTTGGGGGCCTCAAGATTGCTGAATTTGTCTTGTTGGGGGCCTCATGATTTGTTGGGGGCCTCATGATTGCTGAATTTGTCTTGTTGGGGGCCTCATGATTTGTTGGGGGCCTCATGATTGCTGAATTTGTCTTGTTGGGGGCCTCATGATTTGTTGGGGGCCTCATGATTGCTGAATTTGTCTTGTTGGGGATCACATGATTGCTAACTGCGAGACTATGGGAAAAGCTGAATCCTTATCATATGAGACAATAGCATTAAACCTACTTTTTTAGCTTTTTAAAACAGAAAAAAAAAAATTCAGGAGTAGGATGGATGAAATTGTTTATCTTCACAGTTTATTTTCAACTTGGATTTTCCATAATGTTCATGTATGAGTTAAAACGTTTGTACAGTATTTAGTTTAAATTGCTGTTGCCACTTTGCGATAGATAAGTGACTTTTGGGTTGCAGTTTGGGCACTCGGCCTCCAAAAGGTTCTCCACCACTGTCATAATCTAATGTCCCACCATTGCTAGGTTCATGTAAATTTGTCTTCACCCGTTACCACACCTATATTCTGGTCCATGGCCCACCCATTTTTCGGTGCGGCGCGATAAGCACGCCGCACAACGTGATCCTCATATTTTTGGCACACTAGCTGCAGTGTGCTGAATTCTGCTGCCTACAGTATGTACAGTATACGCTGTTCTCTAGTGCCTGCACTGTGTGCTGATTTACCTCCAGTGTGTACAGTGTAAGGTGTTACTCTGTGCCTTTACTGATTGTAAACCAGCTATATTGTATGCTGATCCCTGCTACTTTCAGTATGTACAGTATTAGCTGTAAAGCCTGGTACACACATACAATTTTGATTAGCCAATTTTAGCTCTGTTCATAAAATTCATTGTCTATTGGCCCACTTACTGCACGGGGGTGGTAAAATTGGGGGTCAGTGATTGACCTATCAAAATTGTATGTGCGTATACATCTTTGATCTATGCCTATACTGATTGTAAATTATCCAAATAAAGGACAGGGGGCTCCATCCAATGGCCACGCCCACTCACCTCATGGCCACGCCCATTTTTCGCTGTGCTCGCCGCATATACCTCCCCGCCTGGTGCCCACAGGTGCCCCCGATCTCCAAGGACCCTAGAAACGCCCCTGACCGCCGGCTATTTGAGTGTCTCGGGTGGGGGTGGGACACAAAAGATAAGGTCATTGCTTCATTGTGGTCAGACCAAATTTGATCAGCTGGACAGTCACTGTTGTTCTATCATTGAGCTACCACAGCCCGGCAACCATATGGGCTTGAAAACTTGAAAACCGCCTACACTCTCGCCACGGTGCGCACCAGTCCAGCACGGCCGTCAATACGCAAACAGCTGTGTGCAGTGCGTTAAACAGTGAGTTTGGTCTGTCAGTGTGAAGCAGTACACTAATTACACTACCTGATTGATGTATACACATGCAAGATGTTTTAAAGCACTTTAGGCCTGCAATTCAGCATTCAATGTGATTTCTGCCCTTAAAACGCTGCTTTGCGTCACATCCAGATTTTTACCCGGGACTTTGGACATGTATCCCACTCTGCCATGTCCCCCTCCAGGTGTTAGACCCCTTGAAACATCTTTTCCATCACTTTTGTGGCCAGCATAATTTTTCTATTTTTGAAAGTTCGCATCCCTATTGAAGTCTATTGCGGTTTGCGAACTTTTCCGCGATCCGAACTTTCCACGAAGGTTCGCGAACCTAAAATCGGAGGTTCGCGACATCTCTAATCTGAGATTACTGTTGGGTTGGTATTTGGCTGGTATCTAGTGAGATGTACACAGGAGAAAGATTATGGAGAGCTTTGTAAGTTAGAGGTAAGAGATTGAACTGGATCCTCTGGTTAATTGGTAGCCAATGAAGAGCTTGACAGAGAGGAGCAGCGAAGAGTGAGAAAAAAGATGAATGAGACGAGCAGCTGAGTTCAGTACATATGAGATATTATAAGAGCATGTATTAACATTTTAGTTGTGTTAGTTGTGAAGATCTGCAGGATAGCCAGGCAATTGGTATTGTTAAAAAGGAAAAAAATATGTCAGGCTCCATATCCTTCTCACTTCAGTTGTCCTTTAACCCATAATTCCCCAACCCTGTCCTCAAGGCCCACCAACAGTAGAGATGGCCCAAATGGTTAGCCGGCGAACTTGTTCGCGCGAACAACACTGGTTAGTTTTCGCATGCGAACTTTATGCGAGTTCCACCCGCCCCCTATACTATATCATTGGGCTAAACCTTGACCCTCTACATCACAGTCAGCAGACATATGGCAGCCAATCGGGCTACACTCCCTCCTGAAGCCCCCCACCCCAATAAAAGGCAGCCAGCATCGGTCATGTTCTCACTCTGTGTGCTGCTGTAGTGAGAGAAGGGAGAGGAACCTGCTACAGAGATAGGGAAAGCTTAGTTAGGCTCTTTTAGCTTGCTCCTAGTTGATATTTGTTGTTTAAAAGAACCACAAAAAGAGCTCTTTTCAGAGCTAACGTTCTTGTGAAGTGTTTTTTTGTGTGCCACTGACACTGCATTATACAGCCCTGTGTGTCACAGCTGGCCCTTGCTAATTGCTATACTGTGCCAGGACCAGCACATTCAGTGTATACCTTTCACTGGCAGTGAAGTACAATAGAGTTAGGCAAAATCGTAGTCAATTAACATGCAGGGTCATACACATAAGTCAGATGTCAGTCGTATTGGAAGGATCAAACCGTAGCAGAGTCAGGGACAGGCCGAGTCATAAACATATATCAGATGGCAGTGGTACAGAAGGGCTAGGCAAGAGCGAGGTCAAGAGGCAGGCAAAAGGTCGGTACACAGATAATATACAATATTACGATATGATATTACAAATATATAATACTACAAAATAATAAGACTGACTAGAGTACATATATATCGCAGTGATGCGCAATATATGAAAGGTAGCTCTTAATTTCTCACTAGCTAGGGCCAAAAACCAGCGAACTGATTAGTATCACGGCCAACGAGCAAGTGAATACTCTGGCCTTAAGTACCCAGGAGGCAGAGCAAAAGCCCAGCCCCCAGAATTGACAGCACCTCCTGCAAAAAGGTGTCAGCTGATGACAACACAGCTGACACCCCATCAGAACGCCTCCTCAGCCTATAAAGGCAGCTTTGAGCTGCGCGCGTCCTGCCAGAAACACTCCGACCCACATCTTCAGGGGAGCCAGGGATGCCATCATGCTGATTCACGTCTACAGGGGAGCCGGGAATGCGTTTGACCAAAGAGGAAGCTTCCTCCAGCTGCTCCACACCATCAGAACAGCCTCCAGAGACCATACCAGATAAGTTTGTTACATTACTCCCCCCCCCTCGAGGGGTGGACTCCGGACACTCCCACCTGGCTTACCAGGATGTTGACAACGGAATTCCTGAATTAATTCATCAGCCTGAATTTGCAGTGCAGGAACCCAGTATCTTTCTCCAGGGCCATATCCCTTCCAATCCACCAAATACTGTAAGGAACCCCGAACTTTCCTAGAGTCAAGAATTCTCTCTATTTCGACAGGAGGTGGAGGAATTGAAGATGAAATTATATTAGCAGTGGGTTTTAAAAGAGAGACGTGGAAAGAATTGACTCCTTTGATGGACTGAGGTAATGTCACACGATACACGACGTCATTCATTTTTTCCTGAATGGGATAGGGGCCAATAAACATAGGACCCAACTTCACAGAAGGTTGACTTAAAGGAATGTTACGGGTGGAAACTCACACAATCTCTCCAGGGGAAAATTTAAATTCAGGTGAACGTCGGGCATCGACATAGAATTTTTGATGGGAAACAGCATTCTCTAGATTTTGCTGAACCTGAAGCCAAATTTGCTGGATGTGAGTACTCCAATCCTCCAAAGCCGGAAATGGAGAAGGAGAGGATGGAAAGACCAGTGACGATCCAGAAAGGAGACAACTTGATAGGTCAACTAGGAAGGTTGTTGAAGGCGAATTCAGCAAAGGGTAAGAAGTCTAACCATGATTCCTGACAAACTGATACAAAATAGTGTTGGGCGAACAGTGTTCGCCACTGTTCGGGTTCTGCAGAACATCACCCTGTTCGGGTGATGTTCGCGTTCGGCCGAACACCTGGTGGTGTTCGGCCAAACTGTTCGGGTTCGCCCGAACGGCTCATTGCCTGGCCGAACAGGGCCCCTGTTCGGCACGAACAGGGCCCTGTTCGCCCGAATACTGGCCCCCTATGGGGTCGCAGGCATAAGGGGGGAGCATGCCCCGATCGCGGGGGGGGGTCGGAAATTCCCCCCACCCCCTCCGCTAGCGCTCCCCCCTCTGCCCGCTTCCCCATTCAAAAGTTAGGAAGTGAAACTGTACCTGTGCGGCCGGTAGTGGGTGACTGGCAGTGGGCGGCACTATGGAGAGACTGAGGAGGAGGAGGAGTCCGGAGAGTGACGCGTTGAGGGAGGCCGGGCAGTGGGCGGATCAGCAGTAGTACGGTACTACTGCTGATCCGCCCACTGCCCGGCCTCCCTCAACGCGTCACTCTCCGGACTCCTCCTCCTCCTCAGTCTCTCCATAGTGCCGCCCACTGCCAGTCACCCACTACCGGCCGCACAGGTACAGTTTCACTTCCTAACTTTTGAATGGGGAAGCGGGCAGAGGGGGGAGCGCTAGCGGAGGGGGTGGGGGGAATTTCCGACCCCCCCCGCGATCGGGGCATGCTCCCCCCTTATGCCTGCGACCCCATAGGGCCCCCAAAAGCGGGATGTTCGGGGAGTTCGGGGTTCGGCCCGAACATGCCGAACATTGCGGCCATGTTCGGCGAACTTTCCCGAACCCGAACATCCAGGTGTTCGCCCAACACTAATACAAAACAACGGAGGTACTTCTCTAATGATTGATTAGTCCTTTCTGTTTGTCCATTGGTTTCAGGGTGAAATCCAGAAGAAGAAGACAGGTTAATACCCAGGAGGTACTAAAAGCATGCCAGAAGCGACAGACAAACTGGACCCCCCGTTCTGACACTATGTTTTCAGGAATTCCATGTAAGCGGAAGACACGAATTATCAACCACATGGGCAGTTCTTGAGCTGAGGGCAGACCAGAGAGGGGTACAAAATGTGTCATTTTGCTGAAACGGTCAATGATGACCCAAATTACTTTACCCCCAGAGGAGGGCAAGTCCACCACAAAGTCCATCGATAGATGAGACCAAGGTCTAGATGGAATAGGTAAAGGCCTAAGGTGACCTCGGGGAGCTACCAGAGATACCTTATTTCTGGCACAAGTGGCACAGGCTGCCACAAAAGCTTTACATTCTTTGTTTATAGAAGGCCCTCATACATGACGAGATAGGAGTTCCAAGGTCTTGGTCTCCCCAGGATGCCCTGCCAGTTTGGACTCATGAAATACTTGAAGTATTTGGAGACAAAGATGCAAAGATACGTAATTTACGTTAGGAGGCTTTCCAGGAGGACTGTCTTGCTGAAAAGACTGCAGAGAATCATACAGGTCAGGAAATTCTTGTGTGGGTGGCTGCAAGAACACAATGGGCTTGATTCACAAAGCGGTGCTAACTGTTAGCACGCCTGTGAAAACCCCCTTAGCACGTCTAAACAAGCTTTTCGCGCATAAAACTTTACGCGCGCAAAACTTTATGCGCGTAAAACTTTACGCGCGTACTGCACAGAGCGCAGGGCGCACCGCGCGAAGTGCCCATTAAAGCCTATGGGACTTAGCGCGCATAAAACTTTGCGCACGTAAAACTTTACGCGCGCAAAGTTAGCGCGCGATCTGATTGAGAAATCCGGTGCTAACCTACTTAGCACCCTGGTTAGCGCGTCTAAAGACTTTAGACGTGCTAAGTAGGTTAGCACCGCTTTGTGAATCAAGCCCAATGTGAGGGTACAATCATTTTAGGAGTTACAACCTGAGGTATTTCAGGTTCAAAGGTTCTGGATAAGACATCAGCCTTTACATTCTTGGACCCAGGTTTGTACGTGATCACAAAATTGAATCGGGAAAAGAACAGCGCCCACCGTGCCTGCCTGGGATTAAGCCTTTTAGCCCCCTCAATATATTCCAGGTTTTTGTGATCTGTGTTAACTGTAATCGGGTGAATTGCCCCCTCCAACCAGTGCCTCCACTCCTTGAAAGCCATCTTAACAGCCAAAAGTTCTCGGTTCCCTATATCGTAATTGCGCTGCGCTGGAGAGAATTTCTTGGAGAAGAAGGCACATGGATGCAACCGCAAAACAACAAATTCTCTCTGTTTCTGTAATACAAATGTGACATGGCTATGATGCTCAGACAAAGTATTAGAATAAATTAAAATATCATCTAAGTAAACTACCACAAATGTACCCAATACATCCCTGAAAACATCATTCACAAAGTCCTGGAAGACAGCTGGGGCATTGCACAGGCCAAAGGGCATCACCAGATATTCATAGTGCCCGTCCTGGGTGTTAAAGGCTGTCTTTTATTCATCCCCCTGGCGTATTCTAATCAACTTGTATGCACCTCGCAAGTCTAATTTAGAAAACATTCTGGCTCCTGAGACCTGAGAGAAAAGATCATCGATCAGAGGTAAAGGGTATCGTTATTTTACAGTGATTTTATTTAGCTCTCTGTAATCCATACAGGAGCGCAGTCCCCCATCTTTTTTCTCTACAAAGAAAAAGTTGGCGCTGGCTGGAGATGTGGAAGGTCAAAATAAACCCCTCCTCAATATTCTCTCTGATATATTCTTTCAGGTTATAAAGATGACCTCGCAGGGGGCACGGTGCCAGGTATCAAGTCAATGGGACAGTCATAAGATCTATGAGGTGGTAACTTATCAGCTGACTGAGGAGAGAAAACATCAGAGAAATCTAGATATGGTTGTGGTAAGTCAATCTGTTTTACCCCTAGAGTTAGAAGAGGAACACTCCTTAAACATATCCCCTGACAGTGATGTGATCAACTGGTAAGTTGTCCTGAACACCAATCTATGTGGGGGTTGTGAATCTGCAACCAAGGCAGGCCTAATATCAATGGACTAGATAGCATCTTGAGCATAAAAACTGGATCTTCTCAAAATGCATAGCCCCAACCTGCAACGAGACTTCAGGTGTAATAGAAATGGGTTGTTTAGTTTGTAAAGGAGTTTCGTCAATGGCCTTGACGTAGAGCTTGTTCTGCAAAGAGATGGCAGGAATACCTAGATTAGCGGCAAAGGCCATATCAATAAAGTTACCAGCAGCACCAGAATCAACAAAAGCTTCAGAGTGGAACGACTTATCGTCCCAATGTATGGTAACTGGCAACATTTTTTTTTTTACTTTAAGGGGAAGTAACAGCTCGCCCAAGTGAAGTTCCCCAACTTCACCTAGGCACTGGAGTTTTCCGGAGCCTTCTTTGCAGAACATGTCCGTGCAAAATGACCCTTCTCGCCACAATACATACAAAGCCCTTCCTGCCTTCTCCTGAGTTTCTCAGCGGGTGAGAGTTTGGAGAAGCCCAGCTGCATGGGCTCCTCACTAGTAGAAGAACTACTCGGCCTGAGGTTCCCTGAGGCAGAATAGACTTTACCCTGCCGTCGGTGTCTAATCCGTCTGTCAACCTTTATAGCCAGGGAGATAGTATCCTCCAGGATGACTTACTAGAACATCATTCACAGAATCGGCTAAGCCGAACAGAAATTGGTCTAAGAGTGCTGCCCCACCTCATTTAACAGAAACAGACCATCTCCTAAACTCAGCCGCATACTCCTCGACAGTATGTCGACCCTGACAGAGGTCTCGCAATTTACTAGCAGCTGTGGCCGAAATATCGGGATCAGCATAAATAGTTGCCATGGCATCAAAAAAACTTTCAACAGGGGTGAGAGCTACATGATCAGGACTCAACCCATAGGCCCAGGTTTGAAAGTCACCCTGCAGTAAGGTCTTAATCATAGTAATCTTCTGTGATTCTGTTCCAGAAGATCTAGCTCTGACCTCAAAGTATGACATACAGCGATTGCGAAAATTACTAAAATCAGATCGTGAACCCGTAAATTTCTCCGGTAACGGCATTTTAGGCTCTATGATAGGTGGAATACGAGCAGTTGGAGGAGTCTGCTGATTATTGACATTAGCAGAAAGATTCATCTGAGCAAACGTGTTAGACAGTTGAGTCAACTGTGTTTGCTGAGTGGCAACCTGCTCAGTGAGGTGATTGACAGCTCCTGCGAGTGTCAAAATATGGTCTCGCAACTCATTTTAAGGGCCTTGATAATATCACGTAAAGAAATCTAGCGTAACTAGTGTAAATCTCAGTTCTAGTGAGAAAGGTGTAGTCAGGGTCAGGCTGAAGTCGGTCACAAGAGCAGATGAGTGAAGTACAATAGAGTTAGGAAAAATCGTAGTCTATTAACAGGCAGGGTCATACACATGAGTCAGATGTTAGTCGTATTGGAAGGATCAAACCGTAGCAAAGTCAGGGACAGGCCGAGTCACACACATATATCAGATGGCAGTGGTACAGAAGGGCTAGGCAAGAGCGAGGTCAAGAGGCAGGCAAAAGGTTGGTACACAGATAATATACAATACTAGCAGACCCAAGCCCGTTTAAAAAACAGGCTCTAGGGTCTGTGTTTTTTTCGCTACCACATGTACTGCCCACGCGCACGCACTAGATGTGCACGTGCACCCGCCACACATGTGCGCGTGCACCCGGCCGCCCGCTCACACGCCCGCCTGGCTCCCTGTCCCTGTCCTTTTGTCTGTGTGAGGCTGGGTCCGTGCTGCGCACATGCGCAGTAGCAAAAAGCACGGACCCAGCTACACAGAGACAATTGTCCCTGCTGTACGCAGGGACCGTTGCCTATTATTATATAGGATTACGATATATTACAAATATATAATACTACAAAATATTAAGACTGACTGACTAGAGTACATATATATTGCGCTGATGCGCAATATATGAAATTTAGCTCTTAATTTCTCACTAACCAGGGCTAAGAACCAGCGAACTGATTAGTATCAAGGCCAATGAGCAAGTGAATATTCTGGCCTTAAGTACCCAGGAGGCAGAGCAAAAGCCCAGCCCCCAGAATTGACAGCACCTCCTGCAAAAAGGTGTCTGCTGATGACATCACAGCTGACACCCCATCAGAGCTGACACCCTCCTCAGCCTATAAAGGCAGCTTTGAGCTGCGCGCGTCCTGCCAGAAACACGCCGACCCACATCTACAGGGGAGCCAGGGATGCCATCATGCTGATTCACATGTACAGGGGAGCCGGGGAGGCGTTTGACCAAAGAGGAAGAGGAAGCTTCATCCAGCTGCTTCACACTATCAGAACAGCCTCAGGAGACCATACCAGATAAGTTTGTTACAGTGCATACCTGTAACTGCACCTGTGACCGCACATTGTATTATATACCAGCAGTCAGTGCATTCATTTTCACTGGACAGCTGCACATTGTTATACCAGCAGTCACTGCATACCTTTTACTGCATCTGTGTGACTGCACATTGTTCTACCAGCTATACCATTGTTCTACACATTGTTATACCAGTCCATGCATACCTGTTAACTGCACCTGTGACCGCACATTGTATTATATACCAGCAGTCAGTGCATCCATTTTCACTGCACCTGTGTGACCACACATTGTTCTACCAGCAGTCACTGCGTACCTTTTACTGCACCTGTGTGACAGCCGCACATTGTTATACCAGCAGTAACTGCATGAGGGAGATGAGCGAGGTGGAGGCGGTGTGCTAGGGAAGTGAGAGGAGCATCCTGTCCCGCCCCCTCACCAGGAAGTAATGTGCGAGACGCCGCATGTGATGAGGCGGCGTCTATGAACTAAAGCACAGAGTCCTGCCGGGAAGCCCGGATACAGGGCTTAAAGCGGAAACGTTTGATGGCCTGGAGGATGTAGAGAGGAGGAGGTTCATCTACAGGAGACGGCTTGGCGCTGTTTGTGACAGCTGAGCGAAGAGGTGGTGAGATTACAAGCATAAGTACATTGGTGGACGTCAGGAAGTGGGTGCAGAGGATTGTGCACATCTCCTGGTGCGAATGGCCAGAAGATTTTTCCTATATGATACAATCTGCAAGTTACTATATGCTTGATGGTTATAAGGAATTAATAACCGCAGACTGTGTGTGTAATCTGGTGCGATTGGCCAGAAGATTTGTGTCATATGATACGTGTTGCAAGCTGTTGCATGGTGGTGGTCCGAGGAAATCATTCACAGATGACTCTGTTTTTAAACTGGTGCGATTGGCCAGAAGATTTGCTCTATATGAAACGTGCTGCAAGTTACTAAATATTGGTCATCACAAGAAATTGATAAAAGCAGACTGTGTATGTAACCTGGGGCGATTGGCCAGAGTATTTGTTTTATATGATACATGATGCAAGTGGTTTTATATTGGTGGTCTCAAGAAATTGTTTTCAGCAGATTGTGGATATAATCTGGTGCGATTGGCCAGAAGATATGTGCAACAAGGTGCTACATATTAGTGGTCACAAGAAATTGATAACAGCAGATTGTATATGTAACCTGGTGCGATTGGCCAGAAGATTTGTTCCATATGATACGTGCTGTAAATTGCTACATATTGGTGGTTGCAAGAATTTGATAATCAGTAGATTGTGTATGTATCCGGGTGCGATTGGCCGGAAGTGAATCCCCTGGGGAAGATGGTGGAATTGGTAATGAATGTGTACCTACTAAAAGCCCTGCAAGGAAAAGCAAAACTCTGTCTGGTGAAGAGGAGGAGGAGGAAGATTGGAGAGATCAGGTGAGGTCTCCTCCTACTTTGTCTGATATGGAAAGTTTGTTTAAATGTTTAGAAAAATCATTTCATATATAAATGATGGAGATTAAAAATGAAGTGATGAGCATTGGTCAAAGAGTAGTAGCTGTGGAGGGTAGGGCAAAAACATGGAGCAAACTGTGGCTGAAGTTTCTTCCCAAATTAATTTGCATAATAAAAAATTTGAGATGATGTCCCAATTGGATGATTGAGAATCTGAATCGCAGACAAAATATCAGAATAAAAGAGCTCTCTGAGAATGTTAATGCAGCTAATTTGAAAGAGTCAATTGTGAAGATTTTCCATTTTCTTTTGAATAGTGACAGATCTATTGAGATTGAGAGAGTACATAGGTCACTGGGTCCTAAAAAGACTGATCCTAAGAAGCCAAGAGATGTAACTTGCAGACTTTTACATTTTGCTGATAAAGAGGAAATTATGTTTTAAAGCTAGAGAAAAAGGATCAATTGACTTTGATGGAAGCATAGTCGATTTATATGCAGATTTATCTTGGAGAACTCTTAATGATCAGAAGTAGAGTTGATCGAACAGTGCTCGGCACTGTTCGTTATTCCCCGAACATTGGCGTGTTCGGGTCGAGCACAACCGAGCACCGCATGGTGCTTGGGCGCGCTTTTCGGTCTCCTCCCCTCGCTTATTGGCGCCTTTGCAGGCAGCCAATAAGCGGTGACGATGCTTTTTCCACAGCTATGGTCACACAACCTAGCTGGCTGTGACCATAGCTGTGATTGGCCGAGCGTGTCACGTGGTTCGGGTATATAAATACCCGAACGTGCGCTGGCTCCGCCATTCACATGGGGGTTTAGCTTGGGGTAGGTAGGAGACAGAGCTAGCAGTTAGGTGCCAGGACTGCCAGCCACAGTGCCCCAGGCTCACCACCACTGCCAGCAGCAGCCACAGTGCCCCAGCCTCAACACTGCCAGCAGCAGCCACAGAGCCCCAGCCTCACCCACTGCCAGCAGCAGCCACAGAGCACCTGCCTCACCACTGCCAGGCATTGGCAGCAGCCACAGTGCCCCTGCCTCACCACTGCCAGCAGGCACTGCCAGCCCACTGCCAGCAGGCACTGCCAGCAGCCACTTTGCCAATTATGTTTGTTGCCCAGCCAGCAACCGTGCACCTGCCTCACCATGGCCAGCAGGCACTGCCAGCAGCCACAGTGCCCATTTTTTTTTGTTGCCAGCTACAGTGCACCTGCCTCACCACTGCCAGCACCCACCATCATATTTGGTCCCAGTTTCAGTGCCAGCTGGGAACAGTTGTGCCCACAAAAAACACAGTTTATTGAATTTTACTGTTGCTTATTGTTGAAAAAAACAACAGTACTTTCAGTGCCAGCTGGCGACAGTTGTGCTCATAAAAAACACAGTTTATTGAATCTTACTGTTGCTTATTGTTAGAGAAAAAAAGCAGTACTTTCAGTGCCAGCTGGGAACAGTCATGGCCATAAAAAACACACTTTATTGCATTTTACTGCTGGCCTATTATATTTATCAATGCATGGTGACAAAATGCATTGCTTTAAGCATGCATTTTGTCCTCATGCAAGGCCTGGGTTGTGTCACAAAGCGTGGCCTTGTTCTCCTGTACCTCCTCTTCCATAGTGTGTGCTGGGTTAGCGTTGCTGGTCCCATTGGTGGGACTGCTTTTCAGGGATATCTCATTTCCATTATATTTATCAATGCATGGCGACAAAATGCATTGCTTTAAGTATGCATGTTGTCCTAATGCAAGGCCTGGGTTGTGTCACAAAGTCAAAAAGACATGGGAAAAAAAGTCTGGCACTATAGTGTTTATTGTACAAAAAGGTATCACATGTGGTGAATTAAAGTGCATCAGCAGGCATGATATGCATTGATTGATCATGCAATGAGAAAAATACACATACCATCATGGTGTCTTGAAATTCGGCTGGGTACAGGTGGGAGGCAGCGGAAGTGGGTGCCACTGGGTGCACGGCCTAACGACCGTTTCGCATGGCTTGCACCAGGCTTTCTCAAAGGTAAAGTGTGCAACAGTGCTGGAAAGCTTTTTAAAGTGCAGCTGGCGGCACTTCCGGTTCGCCGTAATAAGCCACGCCCCCTCTGGAAATGGGAAAAGCCAATGCCCTATAACCTATGAGCGTGGTGGAACGCATTTGGTTACGCATGAAAAGGCCGCATGTACCGTCAGAAAATGACGTAAGCGCACGCGGACCTATCATGCCCAAAGCCTGCATAACGCTCTTAAAATGCAACATTTCCGCATGATGGGTCGCGTACAGGCATCAAAAATGACGCCTATACGCGTCGCCTAAGCCCTAAAAAGTCCTGCTTCGCATGGAGCTACTGCAGGGTGCTCAAATCATGTGTAAAATTAGCTGCAGTGGGATATAAAACATTTTTTCATATCTGGCTTATTAGCCTTGGTTGGTAATTAGATGCTGTAGCGTTATGTTCAAAGGGCGAACTGGGGAATTAGCAAACCCGGGGGGGGAAGAGGGTGAGTAGAGGAATAGTGAACCCAAAGGTGTGAAAGTGGCAGAAGAAAAAGAGGTGATATAAAAGTAGAGTGGGCGCACTAAGGAGAATAGGGGTGGGAGCAGTAGACAGCACCCCAGAGGGAGGTAATTGGTTCAATCCCAATGCGGCATTTCAATTAAATTTATTAACAATTATCACAGAACGGTTAAAAACTTATGCTGAATCGTAGAGACACGTGGCCACACTGGGAGTGAGCGGGCAACAAGAGGTGGCCAAAAGTGGGGGCACAGGAATTCTCAAAAGGGGGTTACCGAGAGGTGTCAAGGATCAAGGAAGCATGCGAGATCTTTGTAGTCGTTTAGACCCAAAGGACCCATAGCGTCAGTACGTAGGATCCACAGCGCTTCTTGTCTGAGCAAGAGTTTTTTTCTATCACCACCTCTGCGAGGGGTATTACAAATCTCAATGCAGGCAAAGGACAAAAGATTGGGATTGCTTTGATGGAAGGTCGACATATGTTCGACGATCCTCGGGCAACCTTTGTTTTTGGGAAGCAACCGGACGTGCTCCAAAATGCGTTCCTTCACCATCCTGGTGGTTTTGCTGACGTAGAAATGTTTGCATGGACACCATAAGGCATATACCACAAATTTGGTTCTACATGTAGCAAAGAAAGAAACGTTATGATGTATCGGGCCTAAATTGTAGGACTTACCAGTTTTCATGAATTGACAAGCTTTACAAAAGCCACATTTATGATTGCCTGATGAGGCAAAATCATTCAGCCAAGTGCGCTGTGGATGCTCACGAAAGTCGCTGTGTACTAGAAGGTCACCAATAGTTGGTGCTCTCTTGAATGCAATTAACGGTTGAGGAGGTAGTGAGTCCTTCAGAAGCGGATCTTCCAAAAGTAGGGACCAGTTCCTACTGAAGGCCCATTTGATTTGGCCGGCCATGGGAGAAAAATTAAAAGAAAAGACTCCATTTCATCTAGAGGGTTTGGCTCGCTTTTTCCTTTTAATAAGGTCAGATCTATCTTTGTCTAGAGCTCTTTTGATCGCTAGATCAAGATTGTTTTCATTATAACCCCGATTCAGGAGTCTCTGTTTTAGACTTTCAGCTTGATCAAGGAAATCCTGGAGCCTAGTGTTGTTTCTGCGCAGTCGCAGGAACTGACCATAGGGGAGGGATTCTGTTACATGTTGTGGGTGATAACTCTTGCTGTGCAAGATGGTATTGGAAGCGGTCGGTTTTCGATAACTTTTTGTCAACAAAGCCTTCTTCTGTGACGGCCAATTCCAAATCAAGAAAGCTAATGCTTTCCACTGACCACTCCATTGTGAAGAGCATGTTGACATCGTTATCGTTTAGATATTCCAGAAAGCCCTGCAAGAGTGAAGCATCTCCTGACCAATTTCTTTTTTTTCCCATGTCTTTTTGACTGTTTCAGGACTCTCTCCTTTGCTAGTCTTAAGCACATAGTGCACTGTTTTTGACTGCATTACTCAGAGTGCCTGCCTGCTCTCCCATACAGTTGTGTCACAAAGCGTGGCCTTGTTCTCCTGTACCTCCTCTTCCATCATGTGTGCTGGGTTAGCGTTGCCGGTCCCATTGGTACTAGGACAGCTTTTCAGGATCTCATTTGTATAAAATTTATAAATGCATGGCGATAAACTGCATTGGCCTTAAGCGTGCAGTTTTTCCCCATACACGTATGCCTTTTTTTGGGAGTTTTATTTGTTTTATTGGCAGTCAAGTATAATTGGCACACTGCTCTGCAAACATGAGTCCCTGCTTTTATTTTGAGCCTAAGATCTATGTGTAAATGCCCCCCACTATTTCCAAGCCATTTTGCAGAAGTTTCCCTCATTGTGCAAGTTTTTTCAGGCCTGCAAAGCAGGCATGCTCGGGTCCCCATAGACTTCAATTAGGCTCAGAGTTCGGCCGAATATTCCGAACATCTGGACCATGTTCGGACGAGCCGACCCGACCCGAGCCCGAATATCTGGGTGGTCGATCAATACTAATCAGAAGGACAGTGAAACCTTTGTTGGAGGAATTAAGGAAAGCAGCAGCAAAATATAATTGGGGGTTCCCTTTTAGTCTTACTGCAAGTTTAAATGGAATATCAGCAATTTTGAGATCCAAGAATTATGTTAAAAAGTTCTGTGAGACTTTGGGGATATTATTAGCAGACTTTGAAGATTGGCGAAGTTCTGGGTCTAATGTAACCTTTTCTCAGCAGGATAGAGGGGAGAAGGAAAAATGAATGATTAGTAATATGATAAAAATCTAAAGTATGGGAGCTTTCCTGGTGGGGGGTATGGGGGTATGCTGCTGTGCCTTTTCAAATCCCTAGGAGGGGTCTCCAAGGGGATGGAGACAGAGAATGGGATTCTCTGGTGGGGGGTGTTCTGAGTGGACAATTGGGTCGTTTTGCCTATTTGTTTGTTTTTGGATGTGTTATTTTTTCTTTGTGGTTGTTTTTGATTTTTTTTTTATTATTCACCTTCTAGTCTCCTCTAAACAATTAATGAAGTTGGTATTTGATGTCTCAGAGGGGTGATAATTTAAGGATCCTCTCTTATAATGTAAAGGGCCTTGGTTCTCCAGTTAAAGAGAGTCTGAAGCGAGAATAAATCTCGCTTCAGACCTCATAGATAGCAGGGGCATGTGTGCCCCTGCTAAAACGCCGCTATCCCGCGGCTTAACGGGGGTCCCTTCACCCCTAAATCCCCTCCGTACAGCCGGGGAGCGCTTCCTCATTGGGGCAGGGCTAACCGCTGCAGCCCTGCCCCACGCGCGTCTGTCAGCACGTATCTCCGCCTCTCCCCCGCCCCTCTCAGTCTTCCTTCACTGAGAGGGGCGGGGGAGAGGCGGCGATGCGCCGCTGATAGACGCAACTGGAGGCAGGGCTGCAGCCGTTAGCCCTGCCTCCAGGAAGAAAAAATACACGACCAATTTGCGACCAAGGTTTGCGGGGGTGGGTTTGGGGGTAAAGGGACCCCCGTTTAGCCACGCGATAGCGGCGTTTTAGCAGGGGCACACATGCCCCTGCTAACTATGAGCTCTGAAGCGAGATTTATTCTCGCTTCAGAGTCTCTTTAAGAGGGGAAAATTATGGATGGGGTTGCATAGACTCAAACCCCAAATCCTTTTCTTACAGGAAACTCATTTTTGTGGAGATAAAAAGCCTGGTATGCCCTTGTCCATATTTAATAAGTGTTTTTTTTTTTTCAAATTCTCCAATTAAAAAGGCTAAATGAGTTGCAATAGCAGTGAGTAAGGCATGTCCGTTTGTATTTTTGGATAAAAAGAGTGATGAGATGGGTAGATTTATCTTTTTGAAAGGTCAATTAATGGGACAAGTATATACTTTTTTCAGCGGCATCTCTAGCCATTTTGTCACTCCAGGCGAGAAATCCTGTGCGGAGCCCCCCCCCCCCCGCCTCGTGATTGCCCCCAGCCCCATACCCCCACCCCTCGTGGTGAACCCAACTCCTGTGGTGAACCCCACCCCCAAAACCCCCGAAAATCATAATGCAGCAGCGTTTCACCAGAAAATACACTTATTGCAGCATGGGTTCACCAGAAAATAGTTGTAATGCAGCAGAGCGTTTCACCATAAAATATACTTATTGCGGCATGCACTCACACACACCACACACAGTACACACACACCACACACAGTACACACACCACACACACACACACACACACACACACACACATTACACTACACACACACACACATTACACTATACACACACACACACACACACTATATACACACACACACACTATATACACACACACACACACACTATACACACACACACACACACGCACTATACACACACACACACACATGCACTATACACAGTGTACACACACACACTATAGATGCACAGTACACACACGCACACTATACACAAGCACACACACACTACACTATACACGCACACTATACACACACACACACAGAGCACACTATACACAGCACACAGTAGACATACACTATACACACACACTATGCTGCTACCAGGGGAGGACTGGGGCCTTCTGGCCTGGGGAGAAACACAGACTAGAGGCCCATTATCATGGCAGCCTCAGCCCAAATTATGTCACATACTCACCCCATGTCGTATATGCAAGTAATCGTGGAGTGCCAATGCGGAAATACAGCAAGGACACTCTGTGAACAGTGTGACAGGTAAAGTACAGGCATCAGGGGGGCACAATACATTTGGAGGGACAACGGCCGGGGTTTCCGTCTTGTCTATAATTCGTGGTTATTGCAAGCCATGATTATCGCACCTGACAACCACATTGGCCCAAGATTTCCTAACATCTCAGATTGATACATTCAACCAATTTCCACCCAAAATTTTTTATCCGATATGCTGATATCAAAACGGTTGGTCGATCGGCTGTCAAGTCAACAGAAGTATGGCCACTGTAATTCCCTCAAGGCCAATCCCCCCACGCCCCCCCCCCCCCACATACACCTACCTATGTGCTCCTCTTCACCACCATCTCTACTAATCCCAGTTTTCACTACCTTATAGTGTGTCTGAGCCCTTATGCAGAAAAATAATGTGGAGAGAAATGCTGAAAGAGAGGGAAGAAGATATTTGCCTCACCAGGATTGCACTTTTATTTAGCTTTCCTGTATGACAAGAAGACACGGACACCCAGCACTAGGGAAAGAGGGAAACAAAGGTGAATGAAGGAGGCTGGTGCACACCAAGAGTGCTTCAGAGCGCTTTTCAAATTTACAGCGATTTGAAAAGCGTTGGGCTAATGTTACCCTATGAGGGTGTTCCCACAGCAGTGTTGTGATTTTTTAAAATCGCAAACATGCTGCAGGTAGCATTTATTGGAGCAATTCTTTCAAAAATCGCTTCACAAAGTCGCCTTTGCGAATTGCTAGCGATTGCTATTGAGATTTTTTTCATGCACTAGCCCAGAGATAGGAGTGGAGTGAGACTGAGAATAGCCTGTGATGGAGCAGAGAGCTAATCTGTATTGCAGTCCCACATTACACAGAGGCTAATTGCCGGTATTAGGACTGCTGTCCCTGCCAGTCTCTCACACAAGTCAGAAAGCAGCCCTTCTGGAGTCTAGGGACTGTCAAAACTTTTCAACCTGTTTAACACCTTATCTGCACATGCAGTCATTTTAACAATGGGGAGAGACCAGACAGATTTTTTTCCCATGGACCCTCCTCTGCATCATGCTGTGTATATTTACCAGCTTGCCTGCCCTCTAATTGCACTTTTATCAGCTAGCCTAATGTTTCACATTGCCTTACATCAACAAACCTGAATACAGCAGACAAAGGACCAACCCTAAATCACTGAATAAAAGGCGGCCTGGGGGGAAGTACATGCCTGGCTGCTACACAGTCTCTACATCCACGCAGTTACCAGTAGCAGAGAGAGAGGGACTGAATGAATCTCAGGACTCAGGAGCTGATGCTGTACTCGGATCCCTGACTAGGATAAGTGCCTTCTCTCACTGACTCATTCATTACTGTGGTTCTTTGAATCATTGAGCTGAAGGAAGGGAATGAATCAGTCAGTGAATCAGTTATGAGTCGAGTCAGGCGCTGCTGTTAGCTGCTGCTGTGTAAACTGATACCTGAGTGAGCTGAGAGGCATTTCTTCTCTCACTACTCAGTACAGCAGTGCCCTTCCCTCCTCCTGTCACTCTAGGCAAGAATTTATACCTGCCTGATGGCTCAGACGCCTCTGACTTTTGTTAATATCTATGCGCCTAATGAATCACAGGCTACTTTCTTCAGATTAGTGCTTGAACAGCTTGAGGGGTCCAGCGAAGGATGTTTAGTTTTGGAGGGGATTGTAATTGGGTCTCTGAGCCTAAAATGGATGTGTCATCTGGTTCCAGGAGTATTATGGCAGTTGCTAATAAATCTATCAAAAAGATTTTTCAGAGTGTCCATTATTATAGATGTATGGAGAGCACGTTTTCCTTCTGTGAAGAATTATTCCTTTTTTTCACATGTGCACAAAATCTATACAAGGATAGACATGCTGTTTTTGGATCAATATTTTTTGGATAGAGTAAAAGGGGCGGGTATTGGGAATATAACTATTTCAGATCATGCGCCTGTGTGGCTTGATTTGGATTTGATGGTAAGAAATAGGCGTGATTGGCATTGGAGACTCAGTTGCAACCTTTCGGATGATATAGAAGTTAAAGACCAGATAAAAAAACATTAGTGGAGTATTTCGAGGACAATGAATTGGATGGTATGGACAAGGGCATAGTGTGGTCAGCCCATAAGGTGGTGGTAAGGGTGTGTCTGCCTCAGATGAGAGCAATGCCATCTGTACTCTCTGCCACCAAAAATTGAGCCATGGAAAGACCAAGACCGCGTAGGGACAACTGCCTTATGCAGGCACATGACGAAAAAGCACAAACTGCGTTGGGAAGACCACCTGAGGAAAAGCAGCACACAAGTGAAGCCACCCTCCTTCTCAACTTCCACCTTCAGGTGCAGCATCTTCAGCCGCTTTCTCCCTTGGACCTTCACAGCCACCCTCCTGCACTCCGCCTCTGACCTTGAGCGGTTCCTGCTCCTCTGCCCACAGCAGCCAGGTGTCTGTGAAGAAAATCTTTGAGCGGAAGAAGCCAATTTCTGCCAGTCACCCCCTTGCCCAGCATCTGACAGCTAGCTTGGCGGAACGGTTAGCTTGCCAGCTGTTACCATACAAGCTGGTGGACTCTGAGGCCTTCCGAAAATTTGTGGTGATTGGGACACCGCAGTAGAAGATACCAGGCCGCAATTATTTCTCAAAAAATGCGATGCCCAAATTGTACCATGAAGTTGAAAGGCAAGTGGTGTCATCTCTGGCACACAGTGTTGGGTCAAGGGTCCACAGATGCCTGGTCTACAAAGCATGGTCAGGGCAGGTACATTACGTATACAGCACATTGGGTCAACCTGGTGACCACTGGCAAGCAAGGAGTACGTGGCTGTGCAGCGGACCTAGTTGTGACACCTCCACGGCTTTCAGGCAGGCCTGCTGCCACCTCCTCTCCTTCACCTTCTACTCCTGCTACATCCTCTTCGCTGTCGTCCTCCTCCTCCTTGGCTGAGTGGCAATGATACTCTACTGATGCTGCAATCTCCTCTCCAGCTACACACCCCCAGCTCCCCAGGGTCTTTGCAGCATGCCAGGTACGACGGTGTCATGCCATCTTAGACATGTCTTGCCTCAAACCCGAGAGTCACACTGGAGCAGCTCTCCTGGCTGCTTTGAACAAACAGGTGGAGATCGGCAACGTGGTGTGTGACAATGGCAGCAATCTCATTTCGGCTTTGAGTTTGGGAAAGTTGACACGTACCCTGCATGACACGTGCTGAATCTCATAATCCAGAGATTTGTGTGCAAGTACCCAGGCTTACAGGAGGTCCTGAAGCAGTCCAGGAAGGTGTGTGGTCATTTCAGGCATTCCTACACAGCCATGGCACGCTTGGCCGATATTCAAAAGATAAACAACTTGCCGGTGAGGCGCTTGATTTGCGATAGCCTGACTCGCTGGAGTTCAACACTCCTGATTTTCGACCGCCTGCTACAACAGGAGAAAGCCACCAACTAATATTTGTACAGCTACGGCGCTAGGTCAGGCTCTGGGGAGCTGGGCATTTTCTTGCCAAGGTACTGGAGACTCATGCGTAATTCCTGCAGGCTCATGCGTCCGTTTGAGGAGGTGACCAACCTGGTGAGTCCCAGTGAACGCGTCATCAGTGACTTGATCCCATATGCTTTCTTCCTGGAGCGTGCCGTGCGTAGAGTGGTGGATCAAGCTGTGGACCAGCTTGAACAGGAAGAGGAAGAGTTGTGGGAACCACCAGATTTGTCATCAACACCTGCGGCAGCACAGAGGAGGGGGAGGAGGAGGAAGAGTCATCTGAGGAAGAGGAGTCAGATAAGGAAGGTTTTTTTTTTTTGGAGGAGGTGGAAGAACAACCACAGCAGGCATCGCAGGGGGCTTGTGCTCACCTTTCCCATGGTATTATTCGGGGCGGGGGGAGGAGGAGAACTTACCTGACATCAGTGAGGAAGAGCAAGAGGAGATGGCTAGTAGGTCGGCATCCAACTTTGTGCAGATGGGGGCTTTCATGCTGTCCAGCCTGTTGAGGGACCCCTGTATAAAAAAACTCGAGGGGAATGACCTGTACTGGGTGGCCACGCTACTAGACCCACAGTATAAGCACAAAGTGGCGGAGATGTTACCAAATTACAAGAAGGCTGAAAGGATGCAGCACTTGCACAACAAGCTGGCAAGTATGCCTTACAGTATGTTTAAGGGTGATTTCACAGCACAACGGAATAAAGGTGCCACTGACAGTAATCCTCCTCCCATGTCCACGCAGATAAGGACAGGCGCTCCAGCAATCTCATTGTGATGTCGGACATGTGGACATTCTTTAGTCCAATGCCTCGCCTTAGCCCTTCCGGATCCACCCTCCACCTATGCCTGGACCGGCAGGTAGCCGACTACCTGGCCTTAACTGCAGATGTAGACACTCTGAGTAGCGATAAACCCCTGGACTACTGGGTGCGCAGGCTTGACCTATGGCCAGAGCTGTCACAATTTGCTATCCAACTTCTGGCTTGCTCTGCCTCAAGCACCCTGTCAGAAAGGACCTTCAGCACAGCTGGAGGCATTGTCAGTGAGAAGTGAAGTCGCCTAGGTCAAAAAAGTGTTCAGTACCTCACCTTTATCAAAATGAATGAGGCATGGATCCCGGAGTGCTACTGCCCACCCGAAGACAGTGAGTCTCCCCACACAGCATCTCTGCCTGCCAGCCACTGCTGCCTGCCCCAAAACTACGTTGGTCCCCACACAGCATCTCTGCCTGCAGGCCGCTTGACTGCCTTCTCCACCACCACCAACAGGGTCTGGGACTCCAGGTGGATTCCTGAATTTTTAAGGCCGCTGCTAGCAGTGCTCGCTAACAAAAATAATAATTTTTCTGGTGCATGTACATGCCTAATTTTTCAGGCTGCACTGTGGCTGCAACAACAAAGCAAAAGGCATGTACATGTGTTAATTCCCCTTCATGATCGCTACCTTGCCATGGTGAAGGGGCTTACGTATCACAATGAAGCAATGACCGCCCGGCTATTTGAGTGTGTTGGGGGCGGGGGGCACACCCAAGATAATAAGGTCGTTACTTCATTGTGGACAGACCAAAATCAGCTGGACAATCACTATTGTTCTGTCATTGAGCTACCTCAGCCCGGCAACCATACGGGCTTCATACAGCAGGAGGAATGGCAGCGCTTTCAAAACTCATACCTTAATGATTGTTTTGCATAGATGTGCAGAGCTCCAATAACTACTGGACTAAAGTACACACCAACACTCATTGCAGGCACAAAAGGGGGAGACATAGCTTCAGTGAGGGGTGAACCTATACCTGAATAACTTATCTGCCATGATGTGCAGAGCTCCAATAACTACTGGACTAAAATACACACCTAGCTTTCACTACAGTGATAATATGTGCACAAATTATAACCTAATTGACTTCCCCACGGCGGTGACGTACCCCCTTGGGGAAAACCTAACGCTAATCTAGCGATAAAAACACAATATTTCCAGTGCAGCTAATCAAACAAATGGTATACACATTTCATAAAACATACAAACTGGTGACAGCGCTCATGGATGCATCTGATTGCAAGCCTACAGAGGCAATGCAGAGCCCCTCTGGAACTAAATACACACCCTGAATGCAAAGCAGGAAATGTGTATAAAATTTGTTTGACTAGCTGCACTGGAAATATTGTGTTTTTATCGCTAGATTAGCGTTAGGTCTTCCCCAAGGTGGTACGTCACCGCCCTGGGGAAGTCTATTAGGTTATAATTTGTGCACATATTATCACTAAAGCTAACACCCCCCTTTGCCTGTAGTAAAAGCTAGGTGTGTATTTTAGTCCAGTAGTTATTGGAGCTCTGCACATCATGGCAGATAATTCATTCAGGTATAGGTTCACCCCTCACTGAAGCTATGTCTCCCCCTTTTGTGCCTGCAATGAGTGTTGGTGTGTACTTTCGTCCAGTAGTTATTGGAGCTCTGCACATCTATGCAAAAAAATCATTCAGGTATGAGTTTTGAAAGAGCTGCCATTCCTCCTGCTGTATGAATTGAATGTAAGTATACTAGTGGCCAGCTGCATTCACTGTTTCAAAATCACTTCAAAAAGCTTTAGATTAGAATTAGTACACAATTTGCATCTGCTTTGTATTCAAGTGTGCATTTAGTTCCAGAGGGGCTCTGCATTGCCTCTGTAGGCTTGCAATCAGATGCATCCATGAGCGCTGTCACCAGTTTGTATGTTAACCATATGGGCTTGAAAACCGCCATCCGCTGCACTCTTGCCATGGTGCACACCAGTCCAGCACGACCATCACTACACAAACAGCTGTTTGCGATGTGTTACATAGTGAGTTTGGTCTGTCAGTGTGATGCAGTACACTAATTACACTACCCAGTGGCGTAGCTAAGGAGCTGTGGGCCCCGATGCAAGTTTTACAATGGGGCCCCCCAGGCACTCTATACATAACAATTGATACGGCGCACCAAAATCTGACAATGGCAACTACAGTGTCAGAGGTGCAAGAAGGGGATGGGGAAGAGCTTGTTAATGTTTACCACTACTCAATGTATATATAGAAGTGATTATTATGAGCACCGGACCAATAGAGAGCTAATACTGTAGTTGAGGGGGGGCCCTTCGGGGCCCCTCTGGCCCAAGGGCCCCGATGCGGTCGCTACCGCTGCACCCCCTATTGCTACGCCCCTGACACTACCTGATTGATGTATGCACATGCATGATGTTTTAAAGCACGTTATGCCTCCAATTTAGCATACAATGTGATTTCTGCCCTTAAAACCCTGCTCTGCGTCAAATCCATAATTTTCCCCGGGACTTTTGGCTAGTATCCCACTCAGCCATGCCCCCCTCCAGGTGTTAGACCCCTTGAAACATCTTTTCCATCACTTTTGTGGCCAAAATTAGTGTTTGAAGTTTTGAAAGTTTGCCTGCCCATTGAAGTCTATTGTGTTTCGCAAAGTTTGCAGGTTCGCAAACCTTTGAGGAGGTTCGCGTTCAAGGTTCGCAAACTTAAAATCGGAGGTTTGAGCCATCTCTAACCAACCGTACATGTTTTGCAGGAAACCACCAATATTCACAAGTGAGGTAATTAGTGTCTCAAAACTATAAAACAAAAGTGGTCTTGGCGCTCCTCCAAACCGTCCTCTTACACAAAAACTACCAGGTGGATCGCTATACAGACTAGGGGTACCTATCCCCTTATGACCACTAAAGATAAATGTCCGTGCAGCGCTCACACAGTCCTATAGTCTTTTCTCATAAAAGTTCCACTGTTCCAATGTATAGAATTCCACTGTATATACAATCTTCAAATTTCAAATCAAATGGGTACTCTCACCGGCGTTCAGAGGCTGACTTGTCACAGATCAGCTACAATGGCATTATAGGTGAATTCCACTCCTATGGATCTCATGCAGAACTCCGACCACACTTGTACTTGTTCCTCAGAAAGAAATGCAACACAACATAGCGTAATACTGTCAACCACTGGGGCTACTAGAAACTGTTATTCGTGAAAAAAAGTGAGTGCACCTGCCACAAAAAGTGCACCCGACACCCTGCACCTGTGTTCCAAACTTCAACACATACAATGGATGAAATACACGCTCACCGGATCAAAATGCTCATCTATTTGGGACCAGCCAATCTCGCTTATGTATCTCCCCTCGAACCTTGCTCCTGATCCGCCGTGGGTTGTCCTTCCTTTTTTCCTCAAAGAAGAGAAAGTGCAAACCTCATAGCGTATCACAGTATGGCATTTCAAAAAAGATGTTAGACACTATTGGTCCGGCAATGTGTGCACCCTCTCACAGTGAACACACCCCACACTCTGTGCCCGTGTTCCAACCTCCACCACTTAGGAAAAAAAGCCAGCTCGCTCACCAGATAGACCTGTTGATTTGGCCCGATCTAGTGTTGGGCGAACACCTGGATGTTCGGGTTCGGGAACGTTCGCCGAACATGGCCGCGATGTTCGGCATGTTCGGGCCGAACCCCGAACTCCCCGAACATCCCGCTTTTGGGGGCCCTATGGGGTTGCAGGCATAAGGGGGGAGCATGCCCCGATCGTGGGGGAGGTCGGAAATTCCCCCCACCCCCTCCGCTAGCGCTCCCCCCTCTGCCCGCTTCCCCATACAAAAGTTTAAGGAAAGTAAAATAGTACCGGTGGTAGTGGCTGGCAGTGGCACTGTGAAGTGAGTGAGGAGGAGGAGTCCGGAGAGCGACGCGTTGAGGGAGGCCGGGCAGCGGGCGGTTCAGCGGTAGTACCCTTGTGGTACTTCCGCCCTTTCTCTGACCTCACGTCCTCTGCATACGAGGGTACGCGTCACGCGTACCCTCGTATGCGTCATCACGCAGAGGACGTGAGGTCAGAGAAAGGGCGGAAGTACCACAAAGGTACTACCGCTGAACCGCCCGCTGCCCGGCCTCCCTCAACGCGTCACTCTCCGGACTCCTCCACCTCACTCACTTCACAGTGCCACTGCCAGCCACTACCACCGGTAATATTTTACTTTCCTTAAACTTTTGTATGGGGAAGCGGGCAGAGGGGGGAGCGCTAGCGGAGGGGGTGGGGGGAATTTCCGACCCCCCCCCCCCGCGATCGGGGCATGTTCCCCCCTTATGCCTGCGACCCCATAGGGGGGCCCTGTTCGGCCGAACAGGGCCCTGTTCGGCCGAACAGGGGCCCTGTTCGGCCAGGCATTGAGCCGTTCGGGCGAACCCGAACAGTTTGGCCGAACACCACCAGGTGTTCGGCCGAACTCGAACATCACCCGAACAGGGTGATGTTCTGCAGAACCCGAACAGTGGCGAACACTGTTCGCCCAACACTAGCCCGATCCAACAATTGAACTTTTTAAATTATCGGAAGGTTGGTCTCTGTATCAAGCTTGCTTCAACCTATACAACTGACACAATCTTGCATAGCGTAACTCTGTCTTTATTCTCTATTAAAACGTTTAAAATTCCACTCACATTTTGTAAAATCAATATGCGCATGTAAAAACAATCCAGGACGTCCTCACCGCTGATTTCCTAGCGTCTGAATGTCTGCCGCTTGAGGCCACGCCCTACCGGTTTCATCACGATGACTCATCAGGGGCTTGATGGCCAGCGGCAGACACAGACGCTATATACTACACTGAACACAAGTCTCGGCGAACCCCGCCTCCTATTCTCGCGATACCTATAATGATGGTTGCCTAGCAACCGCTCTGTTGTAAACTACTTGATAGGCCCAACAAACCCCAGACGGCTATGGGGATATGTCATGCCATTATAAATGATTATAGTATGAACTGAATTGCAATATGATGGTTGGCATACATGTAATGCACTGAAGTGATTCACATTGGAATATTGGGAATGTATAATGCTATAATAATGGATTAGCACGTGAATAAGTATGTAGTACTGAGTGAATAGGTTCACATTAGGAGTTATGAAAATAGCACGTAAGGATTAGATATGTATGGTTAGATATGGTTGGGTCATAACACTAGAGTTGCTCACTAATAAATGGGGATCAGCGAGTTGCAATGTTACCAGGCAATATAAGAGTAGGCACGTAGTAATTGTACACTATTTAAAAGAGGGGATAGAAAAGTTAGGAGGTAAACACCTTTAAGATGATGTGTGTGTAAAAATGTAGAAGGAAGCTATAAGTAAGAGCGCTCACGGAGCATTAGAAGAGAGATCGTAGTACAACAGAGCGGTTGCTAGGCAACCATCATTATAGGTATCGCGAGAATAGGAGGCGGGGTTCGCCGAGACTTGTGTTCAGTGTAGTATATAGCGTCTGTGTCTGCCGCTGGCCGTCAAGACCCTGATGAGTCATCGTGACGAAACCGGTAGGGCGTGGCCTCAAGCGGCAGACATTCAGGCGCTAGGAAATCAGCGGTGAGGACGTCCTGGATTGTTTTTACATGCGCATATTGATTTTACAAAATGTGAGTGGAATTTTAAACGTTTTAATAGAGAATAAAGACAGAGTTACGCTATGCAAGATTGTGTCAGTTGTATAGGTTGAAGCAAGCTTGATACAGAGACCAACCTTCCGATAATGTAAAAAGTTCAATTGTTGGATCGGGCCAAATCAACAGGTCTATCTGGTGAGCGAGCTGGCTTTTTTTCCTAAGTGGTGGAGGTTGGAACACAGGCACAGAGTGTGGGGTGTGTTCACTGTGAGAGGGTGCACACATTGCCGGACCAATAGTGTCTAACATCTTTTTTGAAATGCCATACTGTGATACGCTATGAGGTTTGCACTTTCTCTTCTTTGAGGAAAAAAGGAAGGACAACCCACGGCGGATCAGGAGCAAGGTTCGAGGGGAGATAAATAAGCGAGATTGGCTGGTCCCAAATAGATCAGCATTTTGATCCGGTGAGCGTGTATTTCATCCATTGTATGTGTTGAAGTTTGGAACACAGGTGCAGGGTGTCGGGTGCACTTTTTGTGGCAGGTGCACTCACTTTTTTTCACGAATAACAGTTTCTAGTAGCCCCAGTGGTTGACAGTATTACGCTATGTTGTGTTGCATTTCTTTCTGAGGAACAAGTACAAGTGTGGTCGGAGTTCTGCATGAGATCCATAGGAGTGGAATTCCCCTATAATGCCATTGTAGCTGATCTGTGACAAGTCAGCCTCTGAACGCCGGTGAGAGTACCCATTTGATTTGAAATTTGAAGATTGTATATACAGTGGAATTCTATACATTGGAACAGTGGAACTTTTATGGGAAAAGACTATAGGACTGTGTGAGCGCTGCACGGACATTTATCTTTAATTAGTGTCTCAGCAGACCTGATCAAATACCTCTGTTGATTTCCACAAAACATGCACTGCTGGGCCTTGAGAACAGGGTTGAGGAACATTGCTTTAACCAAAGTTTCTGTGCAGGTCCTCGGCGTTCACCACACTATGGAGGACATCGTCTGTGGCCTATGGAAAGGGTGAGACCAGGAGCCATTATGGTGTAGTATCATTAGAACAGGTATAATAATGGGTAATGTGGGTAATATATACTCACAAAGGTGGGTTGACTTCTGCAACCAACAGCAATGCATGCAGAAAAAAAACGTTGCTGCTCAGTAGCCTGGAACTCGCTGGAACTGGGTGGTCGTTCTCCTCCTTTGGTCCTATACACTGGTGGATAAATCTCACCAGTGGTAGGGTAGCACCTCAGAGAGGTGTAGGATATGAAAGCAAGTTGGTGGAGGCGCCCTTAAAACTTATCAGTATGTCAATATTGGAGTAATAAATAAAGGGAGGTGGAAAACCTAAAATCAAAATATTTGTTTTAACATTCTAATTGAAGTAACATCTGATTGAAATCACATAATAACACTACACCATAACACATGAGCCGTGTAGTGTTATGTGATTTCAATCAGATGTTACTTCAATTAGAATGTTAAAACAAATATTTTGATTTTATGTTTTCTGTTTTATTGACCTGAGGAAGCTGGCTGCGTCCCGTGAAAAATGTTTTGTCTACTGTTTAACCATTTACTTTTTAATAAAAACTCCTTTTTCCACCTATGTGAGTCTTCCAGTGAGGTAAGAGACCTCCCTTTATTTATTACTCAAATATTGGCATACTGCTAAGTTTTAAGGGCTCCTCCACCAACTTGCTTCCATTGCTTTAACCACTTCACCACTTATGGTCTAGAGCAATTTTCAGTTCTCTTCCCTTTCATTCAGCAATACCTTCATAATTACTTATGACAACCAAATGATCTATATCTTGTTTTCTTTTCACCACCAATTAGGCTTTCTTTGGGTGGTACATATTACTAAGAATTATTTTATTCTTAAAGCATTTTAATGGGCATATTTAGAAAAAATTTAAGAAAAATCATAATTTCTGTTTTCAGCTTTTATAGTTTTAAAATACATGCTACTGCAATTAAAACCCACGTATTTTATTTCCCATCTGTCCCGGTTATTACAACATTGAAATGATGACCCTAGTACAAGGTATGGTGACAATATTTTATTTGAAAATGTGATTTTTTTCCATTTTGTGTCTGTTTAAGCCCTTACTTGCAATGATACACAGTAATATACCCTCATGACATGCATATTTAAAAAGTTGAGTCCCAAAGGTAACTATTTATGTATTTTTAAAGTTTTTTTTTTTTAATATACAAATGTTTTATTCTGGTAGCAATGGGAGAGTGGGGGGTTGTAAGGGGTTAATTTTAATTGGGATGTGTGTGTTTTGTCTTTTTTTGTTCTTTTTGGAATTGAATGTGTTAGTTAGGGATGGTCGGAAATGTCGATTTCCGATTCTGCAGATATTCCGATCTCCGCCAATGCCGATTACCGGTTTTATGGATTTCCGATCGGTTTCCGATTTCCAAGTTCGGATTTTCGAGTAGTGGGTTGTTTTGGTCATTTTTTTGCATTCTCTGATTAGCCAAATACTTCCGAGTTGACTCCGCATTCTCTGATTGGTCCAATGCTTCAGAGTTCTGTGATTGGGCTAAAATTACCGAGTTGTGGTAATGCAGTATTTCTACAGCAATCCGATTTCCGTTCTGTTTTCGATTTCCGAGTAGTGTTACATTTTTTGCATTCTCTGATTGGCTAAATACTTTCGAGTTGTTTTGGCATTCTCTGATTGGTCTATTGATTTTGTGTTCTGTGATTGGGCTAAAATTACCGAATTGCAGTAATGCAGTATTTTCACAGAAATCCAATTTCTGAGTTTTATTTTCCGAGTTCTGTTTTCCGATTTTCGAGTTCCAATAGGAAATTCAGATTTCCGCGAAATCAGAATGAGCATCCCTAGTGTTAGAGTGTAATTTACAATTTGGCCATTGGATGTCCTCCCCCCAGTATTTTCCTAGTGTATATGGTCTGCATAGTAATGCGTGTATGCTTTACTTTCACTTTAGCCAATGACCACCATCATCTCATTGATCATTGATCACAGGCACTTAGATCGGTATTCACTGATCTGTCTACTAATGGGTGGTGATAAGAACACATGTGGAAGTGCGTACAGGAGCATGCAAAATGGCAACGTGGTGAGGCAGGTGTATCTATGCCCCTGGAACGGAAACAATAAGTGGTTAATTACTGTTTTGACCAATCAGCTCAAGTGCTCCTTGATACAGTATTTTAGTCCTCAAACTGTGTATAAATGCTTTTTCTCTTTTCGTCCTCCAGTACGGCCCCCACATTGAGAGTACACAGGCTCCCCTCTGCAGGAAACACAGACTGAATAAACATTCTTAATTAGAACCACCCCACCCTCCATAAATAGGTGCACCACCCATCATGCCTCACTTTTCACTGTGTTTCCTGTTCTCAGGTACACAGGCTGATACAGGGAAGTAGGTGATCCTGTGCTGCAGTCGTTAGGATACCTAAGTCTTCCAGGCTACTTCACTGGGCATGAGAAGCGTCAGTGTGCTGGCCAGCATGGTGTTGCGGCTGGCAAACACACCGGGGAAGAAAGCGGCTCACCTTTCCGGTGGTTTTGAGGTTTGAGTGGGGCAGTGGCTCTGCTGGAGTCTCCACTGGCAGGCATTCTCATGCGCGCGGCGATGGAGGGTGTCCGGTAGTTGGAAGGTACGGGCAAAGTATGTCATGCTTCCGCGCCACTACTGATACCGCATACCAGGAAGAGCCAGAACTTTCTCAGTCTGCCACTCCATATAGCGGCTAGTCCGCTTTTGAGGAGGTACCAGCCCTGGACAAAGCAGCCTCGCTGAGGGTTTGCAGCTTAGACAACAGTTAAGATGACCAGAACTGGAAGCTAGCTGCAGAAGGGTTGGGGCCGGCAGACAGGAATCTGTTTAAAGCAGTTCCTTAAAGGGACACTTAAGTCAAACAAAAAAAATGAGTTTTACTCACCTGGGGCTTCCAATAGCCCCCTGCAGCTGTCTGGTACCCTCGCCGTCTCCCTCCGATCCTCCTGGCCCTGCCGGCAGCCACTTCCTGTTTCGGTGACAGGAGCTGACAGGCACATTAGCACCCTCTATGCTGCTATATGGTATATGATATATGCTATAGCAGCATAGATGGTGTTATTGTGGCCAGGAACGCGAAGAATCACTCATGTCCCCAGCCTGTCAGCTCCTGTCACCGAAACAGGAAGTGGCTGCCGGCGGGGCCAGGAGGATCGGAGGGAGACGGCGAGGGTACCGGACAGCTGCAGGGGGCTATTGGAAGCCCCAGGTGAGTAAAACTCATTTTTTTTGTTTGACTTAAGTGTCCCTTTAAGGAGAAAGATTGTTCAGAGTGAGGATGAAGCATTAGACCATACCTCCATCTGAACCTATGGAAAGGACTGTCTGGCCAGTCTACGCCTAATGTGGTTTCTACAGCGCCAGGACAGGTTTGATATAACTGTTTCCCCTTATTACGTTATGTGTATTCTGTACAGATTGCAAGAAGTCAGATACCATATGTGAAGCAAATGAATTCTAGGTGTTTTTATATGCATTTTCTTCACACTCCCTGTTAACCTTGCAGCTTGCTGCATAGGTGCAAGGGTTTTGGCTGCTTACCTTTATAAAATGTTTTACTTTTAATTGTAATGCTTATTAGTTCCTATTGTTCAGTTCACGTCATATGCATACTAAACTGAAATTGTTTCTCAATGCATTGCTTTGGAAAAGCTAATCTGTTAAGACATCCGTTTGTTTTCAGCTGATTTGTTTTAAATTTATGCATAAGGCCTGCACCCTCTCAAAGAATAGAACGCAGGTGTCTGAAAAAAAAGTACTGCATTCCTGGAGGGAAGCTGATCCATCTGGTTATAATATAAAAACCTATTGGTCAGATAATAATAATCAGATAGGTTGATAGATACTTGCCATGGAATTCATATGCTCAGTTACTCCACTAATCAGGCTTATGCTGATTGAGGCTAACTAGTCTGATGTGCAGGTGTGTGGTAATTAAGTCCTAACATGTGAGTTACCTAGTTACTCATAGAAAGTGTGAAGAAGCTGAACTGGGCTGTCTGACGAGCTGGTTGTGACCCAGAGCTGATTTCAGACTGAATTATTAAAAGGTAACTTTTAATAATACTCTGAGGCTAGGCTCTCAGTGAGCGTTCTGTTCCCTGTTACAGCGGAAAATAGCACTGCAGGTTGTTCGCAGGTGGTGTACGGTCAATGAACAACGTACTTAACTAGTGATGCGCATGGTGCGCAATAACTCACTGCAGACAGTGCTGCACATCCTTCTCAAAGCGCAGCCACCGTAACACTGTGAATGTTGCTTTGGCATAATGCGCTAAGCGGCGTTACAAACTGGCTTACCTGATGCAGATATTCCGTATATTTGTTTTTGGTTGGCCATGTAACACTGAAGTCTATTGTCTGGGAGTTACATTGCTTATGGATAAATGGATGGACTGGCCAAACCACTTTGCACTGCAAGCAGCTGTGCAGCTTTTGGATGGTCACCTGGAAGGGTGGCATATTAAAGGCAGCCAACTATCCTTTTGTGGGATAGAAAACAGCCTAGTTGGTTTTAGCCTATGCTAACTGAGGCTAGTGCATGTCATGTACTTTTGCTCTGTTTTGCTGCCATTTGAAAACTATTGGAAAAGGTCACACTGCACATAATGGGTGCAATGGGTTTAAAAAAAAAAAAAAAAAAAAAAAAAAAAAAGGTATTTTCTTACCACAGGAATGCAATGCAGGTCTTGCATTATTTAGATGGTTCCCAAACCACTTTGCACTGCAAGCAGTGTGTCATGTCACATTGTCTTTAAGGACTGGGACCTACTATAAAGCGCAAATCACTGTTGCAATCACTAGCGATTGGGGGTAGCACTTTCGGAAGCTATTTTCCTGCTCCTATATAATGCATTTGGAAAGGACACGCTTCCACAACGCTACATGTCCCGCGATTACTATTTGCCAAATCACAATCCCTCTAAATGGAACCTATCCCATTAAATTTACATTGGTAAAGTGTTCAGAGTAGTCGTTAGCGATTTAAAGCGTTCTCTAAACGCTCTTATGGGTTCCTATCCTCATGATTACTACACCAACCGGTGGTGGCGGAGTGTGCCAAGGTACCCTCCGTCCATGGTAACTGTAAAAGAGTGGCCCCAAAAACTTCTTCCTGCAGCCAGGTGCTACTTCCTCTGAACATTAGGTGTGTAGCATTACTCATAGCAGCTGCTATGGGGGCCTGGAGCATCGGGGGCCCAGATAGTACTTAATGTATTCACCATTAACTTTTGGGGGTGCTTCTCCACCCCAAGATGTTATCTCAGGGCCCATGAACTAGGTACAGTGTTAATTACATGATAATGCAAAGTCCCCATTTACCTCATATCCATAGGGAAGGGGCAGGTGGCATTGCTTAAGAGTTCCTACATCTGAGGGCCCCTTGATAGTTTTGCTATGGGGCCCCGTAATCCCTAGCTATGCCACTACTGAGTATTGATTGTTTTTGGCTGGAATCACTCTGCCCTTTACATATTGCATGAATTGATGTGGATGTAATACAAAGCCTGCATGCAGAAAGTTAGAATTATATGATCCATTACAACAACTGACGTGTGAACAGGCTCATAGAATTGTGTGGCCAGTGATCTTGACATGCAGAATTACTCGGCAACACAATGGATGAAGTGTGAAGGGGTCCTTACCTTTTACATGAATGCAAAGAGGCCAGGTATTGCTGCAAGACTGTCATAAACTACATGAATAGTTACTGTGCTATGCTAACCAGCTGACCCGCCTTACATATTTTGTTTTTAGCGAAAGGTCTGCGCCTTTGCTCTAGTGATTGGCAGGAGTTTACAATCTCACGGAGATTCTGAAGACATTCAGTTCCACCTGATAGTGATCCAGGCCACTGCCTGGAATATTTAATTCAGAAATACTAGCCCTACTCAAATCGCCGAGATTACCTGGTAATATTCAGATATCCATACCAGGATAGGTATAATGCCTCAAAGCTTAGCTGGCATTGTCCCGGAGCGGATCAATCCAATCCGTCAGTTCAGAGCTTAAAGGAGTGCTGTCGATACCCAAGTGAATCGATATTATTCCTTTGAGGCTGGTAGAAGTGATGGTACTGTACATATGCTCAGTTACTTCATTCTTTGGAGCCAGAGTTTTCCAAGCTAACCCATTATGTGATCATTAAAATGGCTTTATGTCAGTTCTGGGCAGCTAGTTAACACAATCCTCACGTTGGGTAACAGAGTCTGTATGGTACTAGCTTGTAGGACACGTTTGGCTGTTGATAGTGCTAATATTATTTCACCTATCAAGGATCTGGTGTGGAATGAAATCTGAATCAGAAACTAATCAATCAAGCTAACAAATCCTTGTGAGTGGTTATGGGATCCTTGCTCAATGAATGGCTAGGTTCACAGGGTTACAGGAATACAATGAAACTAAAGTTACACTGCACATTATGCAACCTTTGCCTTGCATACAGTAAAGCACCCAGCCAACGAAACGTTGCTGTACTGCTTCTGACTCACACGTAAGGTGATCATGCACATCGAGCTACTGTAATCCGTTGTAATGCTTCACATTGATCGTGCTCTGAATATTGCATAGACTTACTATTGCAATAGAATTTGCCGTATCAGGTTGCGTCTGTAAAATTTCATCTGTGTTCCACGGAACGGGCCAAACTCAAATCTGGCATAGGTTATAGAATTGTTTTCTGGAAAGCAGTGTAAACAATGAGTCATTACAGTCGCAGGCTGGCTCATCCAATGGGCTAATACCAATATCAGGCCCATCTAATAGGCCATTACCGATGTTAGGCTCATCTATTGGCTTGCTGCCAACTGGGTGTATACAGTACACCATTACCATTTTCAGACTTGATCTATCTGGCCTTGGTTTGGCCAACATTTCTACAAAAGTACAATAGGGAATTGTGCACCATTCTTCTGCATAGACTGAACTCTAAGAGTAGCTTAATAATTCACAAAATGTTATGTGAGACGAGCAGCTTTAGGGTACTTAGAGAGTTCTAAAGGCTGGTGTGGATCAAACAACCTCCTCATTCTTTGCAGGGCAAAGATATGGCCTTTACATACACCTTAAAGCTCAGTGGCAAGGGGGTTTAGACAAACCATACAGCATGTCTACACCCCAGCAGGTAGAAAACTACCGAATGATGTTATAACAAATTCCACCAGAGTAATTTAAGCCTATGTACTTTTACCTGCTTGAGGATACGTCCTAAATAAATTTCGACTTTGTGGAGAGATCTTGTTGCGGACCACAACTCCTTTCACAATTTAAGAAGACACTACAGGATTGACGTTTTGAATCATGTTGTAAGAAAAATCCTGAAAGTGTCACCCCGCCCTAAGAGTAAGACTAGTTCTCTGTGGTCTCTCAATGTGGGGGCCGTACTGGAGGACGAAAAGAGAAAGTACCTGTTAGACCTACCGGTAATGGGTATTTCTAGGAGTCCTCCAGGACGGCCCCCAGGATACCCTGCCCTACTATTCACAAAAGGGGAAGCAATATATTAATATATAAGGGGTGTACACCCATGATGGTTTGTTCTCTGGGAAAAGTGAGGCATGATGGGTGGTGCACCTATTTATGGAGGGTGGGGTGGTTCTAATTAAGAATGTTTATTCAGTCTGTGTTTCCTGCAGAGGGGAGCCTGTGTACTCTCAATGTGGGGGCCGTCCTGGAGGACTCCTAGAAATACCCATTACCGGTAGGTCTAACAGGTACTTTCAAACCTTCCTTGATGCTTATTCAAATTTGTTTATGTATGATTTATTACTCTTTTTAATATCCTAATACTATAATGAATTAACCATGATACCTTCAAGTACTACCTGGGGCCAACTAAACTACACCTGAGGTACATTCACGTGTTTGTGTTGAGAAATTAGAGTCTAACCCATTTTCAAACCATTAAAACAAAATATTCCCAGAGAACTAAGCTTTAAAGTAGACCTGAGATGGAAGGTTTTAAAAGTTGTTTTTTTTTGTTTTTTTTTTCCAAATTCTCTATTGAAAAACAAAAACGTTTTGCAGCATACAGGTAACAATCCGAGTCATATATAATTCGAACAGACATAAAAATTGAGGCTGTTGCAATCAAAACAATTGAAAAGCACCTGAGCATATTTACGGGTAACTACACTGTAGCTGCAAGGAAACAGTCACAGGCTCCCTGCACACTGCAAATCCGTTTTCCGATTCCGATTCCGATTCCGTTTCCGATTCCGATTCCGTTTCCGATTTTCCTTGAATACATTCAACAGAAAAACGGATCAAAAAACGCAGCATGCAGTTAAGATTAAAAATCTGAATCGGAATCGGATGTAAAAACAGATTAAAAATCTGAATCTGAATCTGATTTGCTTGCAGTGTGCAAGAGGCCACAAGCATAACTTCTTTACAATAAAGAAACAAGACTACAAAAAAAAATCTAGAACTAAGAAATGGAAATAACAGGGTCCACGGAGTCCACAGGGGTGCCATCCTATATAAATCCATAGAATGGTTGGTAACAGGGATAAATGCCAAGTGTAGCAAACAAAAGGAGTGAAAAAAAGGATCCCACATGTCAGGGCTTCAAACTTGTAGTAACCTGGCTTTGAACTTTTTGGATTCCCTATACACAGACCATAAAGCCCATGTCTTAGTATGTTGTTTGGATTTACCGAACAAAGTGAGTCTCTCATTTTCCAGGCTTTGGATTGTGTCTAGTTCTTTGACAAATTTTTTAAAGGAAGGAACAGTATCCGAAACCCAGGTACTGTCTTGGCCACGCTGAGTATATGTCTGACCACAGAGTATTTGTATGACTTCATACGCCAAGAATGCAAATGTAGTAGGAAATATGGACAATGGCAATGGGGAATCTCTGTTAGTCACCTCTAACAAGTCCCTCAACCATTCGCTAGAATGGGGCAATACAACTACAATTCCAAAGGACATGTGAGAGATTGCCAACATTTGTGTTGCATCGCCAGCAGTTGGGGTTTTTATTCGGAAACATCTGGCTTAACCTAGATGGGGTATAATACCAGCAAGCTAAGATTTTATAGTTGATTTCTTGTATACGAGTAGCAACACTGGACCTAGGTGCAAAAATGTACTTGGTAGCTCTATCTTTATTAGAAAATGTAAGTCCCAGTTCAGACTCCCAGGCTCTGAAGTAAGCCAGGTCCTCCAGAGGTCATTCTATGAGAAGAGCATATACCAGTGACAAAGTTGTTTTTGCTTTTTTAAGGGTTCCGGCTGCACAGCACATGTCCTTAAACGCAGACTGCAAAATTCTACTGGACACTTTAACTCTTAGTCTCTACAGCAAGTGTCTTATCTGCAGGAGTCCCCACCAATCTAGTGTCTATATAGCAAAGCGGAATCGAAGCTCTGCCAGAGTTAACCACCTATGGCCATCATGAAGTTTAGATATTTTGAATTGTGGTAGGGACCTCAATTATCTCAGGTAACCAAATGTACAACCCTGCGGGAACTCGGGGTTATTGAATACGGGCAAAGGGTTGAAAAGTTTTATACATACCTGGGGCTGCCTCCAGCCCCCTCCACGCAGATTGCTCCCTTACCACTGTTCTCCACCTCCTAGATTATCTGGTAGATGCCCGTGATCTTCGACCAGATTTTATACATACCTGGAGGAAGCACAAAGTATGTATAAAACTTTTCATTTCTTTCATCTTGGGTACACTTTAAAGTCGTTCTAAGGAGAAGAGATGTTAAATTACAGTACCCACACTTCTTTAACCACTTGCCGACCGCCCACTACCTATGGGTTGCAGCAAAGTGGCACCCCCAGGGCCGTGTTACGCCAATCGGCGGCGGTTCCTGGGGGACTGAATTGCTGGGGATCGCGCGCAGTGATGCATGCGCATCCGCCAGGATTAGGCTCCGCCCACCCGTGACGTCAACCCGTCGGCTGTTTAGAAGCGTCGGCGGGTTGTTAACCCCTGATCTGCCGCATAGTAAGCGTGTAATACGCTTTGTAATGTATACAAAGCGTATTATACAGGCTGCCTCCTGCCCTGGTGGTCCCAGTGATTGAGGGACCACCAGGGCAGGAGGCAGCCCCCCCTAGTAAGCACACAAACACACTGATCCTGCCCCCTGATCACTCACAGCACCCCTCAGACCCCCCCTGATCACTCCCTCAGACCACTTTTTGCACCCAATCACCCATCAATCACCCCCTGTCACTATCTGTCAATGCTATATTTTAGATTAGATCCTAAACTGCCCCATGGGGCTCCTGATCACCCCCCACATCCTCAGATCCTCCCCAGACCCCCCCCCCCGCCCGTGTACTGTATACATCTATCCTCCCCTGTAATCACCCACTGATCACCTATCAATCACCCATCAACCACCCCCTGTCACCCATCAGATCAGATCCTAACCTGCCCCTTGCCGGCACCTGATCACCCGCCCACACCCTCAGATCGCCTGCAGACCCGCCCTCAGATCACCTCCCAAGTACATTGTTTACATCTATTCTCCCCTCTAATCACCCATTAATCACTCCCTTTCACTGCTACCCATCAGATCAGACCCTAATCTGCCCCTTGCAGGCACCCAATTACCTGCCCACACCCTCAGATTGCCCTCAGACCCCCCCCCCCCCTGATCACCTCGCCAGTGCATTGCTTGCATCTATTCTCCCCTCTAATCACACCCTGATCACCTATCAATCACCCCGTCACCCCCTGTCACCACCTGTCACTGCTACCCATCAGAGCAGACCCAAATCTGCCCCTTGCGGGCACCCAAACACCCGCTAACACCCTCAGATTGCCCTCAGACCCCCCCCCCCCCCCTTATCACCTCCCCAGTGCATTATTTACATCTGTTCTCCCCTCTAATCACCCATCAATCACCCCCCGTCACTGCTACCTGTCAGATCAGACCCTCATCTGCCCCTTGCGGGCACTTATTCACCCGCCCACACCCTCCGATCGCCCTCAGGACCCCCCCCCCCCCCCCCGATCACCTCCCCAGTGCATTATTTACATTTGTTCTCCCCTCTAATCACCCACTGATCACCCATCAATCACCCCCTGTCACCACCTGTCACTGCTACCCCTCAGATCAAATCCTAATCTGCCCCTTGCGGGCACCCAATTACCCGCCCACACCCTCAGATCGCCCTCAGACCCCCTTCCTGATCACCTCCCCAGTGCATTGCTTGCATCTATTCCCCCCTCTAATCACACCCTGAGACACCCATCAATCACCTCCTGTGACCACCTGTCACCCCCTAGCACACCTACCCATCAGATCAGGCCCTAATTTGCCCTGTGTTGGCTATTGAACACTCAGCCATACCCTCAGATCCCCCTCAGACCCCCTTCCGATCACCTCCCCAGTGCATTGATTGCATCTATTCCCCCCCCCCCCTCTAATCACACCCTGAAACTCCCATCAATCACCTCCTGTCACCACCTGTCACCCCCTAGCACTCCTATCCATCAGACCAGGTCCTAATCTGCCCCCTGAGGGCTTCTGATCACCCTGCCAAACCCTCACATCCTGCGCTTCCTGCACTTCAGTGTCAAAACAACCTGTCATCTAAGAGGCCACCCTGCTTATGAACGGGTCCAAAAAATTTGGCCCCTCATAGACCACCTGTCATTAAAATTTGCAGATGCTTCTACCCCTGAACAGTCATTTTGAGGCATTTGGTTTCTAGACTACTCCTCATGGTTTTGGGCCCCTAAAATGCAAGGGCAGTATAGGAACCCCACAATTGACCCCATTTTAGAAAGAAAACACCCCAAGGTATTCCATTAGGTGTATGATGAGTTCATAGATTTTTTTTTTGTCACAAGTTAGTGGAAAATGACACTTTGTTAAAAAAAAAAATCAATAAAAATCAATTTCCGCTAACTTGTGACAAAAAATAAAATCTTCTATGAACTCACCATACACCTAACAGAATACCATGGTGTGTCTTCTTTCTAAAATGGGGTCACTTGTGGGGTTCCTAAACTGCCCTGGCATTTTAGGGGCCCTAAACCATGAGGAGTAGTCTAGAAACCAAATGCCTCAAAATGACCTTTGAAATCCTAAAGGTACTCATAGGACTTTGGGCCCCTTAGCGCACCTAGGCTGCAAAAAAGTGTCACATGTGGTATTGCTGTACTCAGGAGAAGTAGTATGTGTTTTGGTGTGTATTTTTACACATACCCATGCTGGGTGGGAGAAATATCTCTGTAAATGGACAATTGTGTGTAAAAATATCAAAAAAATCTCATTTACAGAGATATTTCTCCCACCAGCATGGGTATATGTAAAAATACACCCCAAAACACATTATACTATTTCTCCTGAGTACGGCGATACCACATGTGTGACACTTTTTTGCAGCCTAGGTGCGCTAAGGGGCCCAAAGTCCTACGAGCACCTTTAGGCTTTACAGGGGTTCCTACAATTTAGCACCCCCCAAAATGCCAGGACAGTAAACGCTCACGGAAAAGCCGTGAGAAAAGAGAACGCAATCACAATCGGTTTGCTGCACTGCTTGTCGTTGCGTTGCCAGATCTGGATTGTCTGTCTGTGGGTACCAGGCAGTCAAACCTAGGGTCTCTCCTTCTCTCAGCAGAGAAATAGCATTAACTTAGGTGCAGGATGACTTTTGATTTGCTAATGAACTAGGAGCAAATTGTTGTGTCCAAGAGGCTAGTGTTTATTTTTAATTATCTGAGGACAAAGGGTCTGCACTCTGGCAGAACCTCAGATAGGTGTCAATTGCTTCCACCATTTGGTGAGCCCAGCAAAGGGAGCTTCCCTCACAGCATGAGGCCAGACGGCCTGACTCCGTAAGCAGCAGAGAGTAGATGAAAGCTGTATATGATTTTTTTGCCTATTTATGGAATACCGTAAATAGGATAGTTATGAGAGCCGTATCATTGGGTTTTTTCGTGTCTGGCTGAACTTTTTGATACCAGTCTTGAGGGGCAAGGGGTACGCTAAAACCAAGTTATTAAACTTCTCAGGAACTGGACCCACTACCCTAATCAAGTCCGATGTCATAGGAATTATCATAATCTGAGATATATTAATCTGTTATCAGCGCAAATGTGGCATTTATCAGTTTTGAATTACAGCGTTTTATAAGTTTTAACCTAAATCTCTCTCCAAGGACTTGAACTGTGATTGGTTTGTAATTCAGAGGGGGCAGGCATTGCCACACCCCTGAACCAGCTTCATCAAAAGCACATTGCCAGCAGGCGGACCTCATTCCTCCAAATTCCATCTTGTTGGAAGCATGCTGCCACTTTGAGGAACAGTGGCAGCCATCTTGTCTGAACTTTGCTCCTGAACTGAAATAAAGGAACTTTACGAGTTTTCCCAGAAAGGACATATTTCCACAACTTTAAGTATCCGTATTTTCTTCCCTTTTATTTTTTATACTGTGCTATTATTTGTCTCTATAATTGTTGATTTTAACGATTTTCTGTATATATTATTTATATTGCATGTTCAATAAACGACGCTAACGTCATTTATTTGTTCAGCTACCCTATTATTCAGCCGCACAAACTGAACCCTGGCTTCTGAAGAGTCGCTACTATTGTTGATAGAAAACGGTTAAACACATTCTATTTTATGTAGCTATTTGCTAGAGTCAGTCAGTCAGTGGTGTCAGGAAAGATACAGTTCCCGACTGCGGGTTTGACCAGATCGAGAGGGAAGCAGCCTTATTCAAGCTACAACAAGGCTGTCGCCCCTCAAAGCACTTCTCACTGCCACCACTAGCTGCTGCTAGACACTTCCACAATTCCCACTCTGCTGTCGAGTGATCTGCACGCAGTCCGCCAAACATGGGAACGCCACACACACACAATACAATCATACAGTAGCAAGGCACAATCAGGCACTGAACTTTGTAACGCAAGTTACACTGCAGACTCTCTCTAGGCCATGAGCGTTGGCTTAGTACAGCAGAAGTCAAACTAACTAAATAAAGGTTTAATATTCCAGAAAGAAGTGGAACAATGCAGAAAATATATACAAAAGATTTACAAAAACTAAGTAAAAATTGCAAAGGATAAAAGTTACAAAGATACACAAGACAGTTTGCATAAAATGAAATGGGGATAAACGTTACCAGCATATAGATCTGAGCGTTGTTGCGAGAAGAACACAGTTCTGGTCAGGAACCAGGATAGTCCTAGCGTCGTGCTATCTCCAAAGAACTACCAGTTGTGACAATCCTAGCTGATGTTTTATAGCAAAATTTGTGGCCTGGGGTCACTCAAATGTCCAGATCCAGGAATAATCCCATTTCCTCAGGTGTGACAGCACAGAATGCCTGTCATATCCTCTCTGAAGTCGGCAAGGATCAAAAGTGAAACAGGAAAAACCTTTGAAGTTGCGTGTCACAGCCAAACACTCAAACGCTTCATGCCCAATATTCAGACCACAGGTAAAATTGTATCTTAACACACAGCAAAAGGACTTACCTACTCCAGGTGACAGGTGACAATTTGAGTAAGGCTTTCTGGCTTCTTCAACATTCCAGCAGGCTGTCATATGTAAAGTTTCCTGTTAGCCTTTGAAGTTCCCAGACTCAGTTGGTCCGGATTTGTATATTGAGACAATGGGGCTGTTTACATATACACAGAGTTCAAAAGCCATGCAGACACAGACTATCCTTCGCCCCATGGCTGTAATTAGAAGCTTCCAGGGGAACTGAATGCAACTGTAGTTTTCATTGACATAGTACACAGCAGACAGAAAAATGAAAAAATATGGCTTCCATGTGACACAATATGGCTGCTATGTTCTGCATATTACCGTACATATCATCATCACCACATATATCCTCACACTTCCCCTTTTCAAATTAGCGTACAGCAGACAATTCCCACGTATCGTCTTGCCAGCGCCTACACTGTCGGCCTGGCCTGGTGGGGTAACTCCTTAGCACTCTCAGGAGGATTCCCCACCTGGCAGTTAGCTCCAAGCTACACGGCTGGAAAACTAGGCCAGGTTTCTGCAATGTGTTGTTGCCCCCGGCAACCTGGCGTAACCAACCAGGGGGATGGTCAGTGACGACCGTAAATTCGCGACCATAAAGACAGTGCTCTCAGCTGAGGAAGGGTTCCGACAGTTACTACACGCACTTTCTCTATAGTGGCAGGAGCTATCTCTCTGTCCCCTTGGGGAATGATTATCTGCTGGTCCACCTCCTCCACTTCGGACAGCTATGAGGGAATAACTTCCCAAAACCCTCTCAGCCTGCCCCTTCCAGCTGGTGACCTGCTGGCCAGACCCCTGAGCTCTTCCAGGCTGCTGTCAAATCGAACAGCCCCAGAGAGCTCAGTGCTGCCTGTCACACATGCCAGGGAGGCTGCAGACTGAGCGGACCCTGGGCCCTTAGGGACCGGTTCCAAAGCGGATGTGGCTGACCTGGCAACATCTGCCACTTCAGTGTACAGTCCCTCTGCTGTAGACCCGCTAGTGCTGCTGATTACCACTGCAGCTGAGGGAGCGCCCACATTACACATATCATAAACCACATCACATTTGCTCTTACAATCATCTGAAGGGGAAGGGTCTGGCCTTGCGAAATCTGCCCCTTCAGTGGGCAGTTCATCTGCTGCAAACCAGCGAACACTGCTGGTTATCCCTGCAACCGACGGAGTGTCCACATGACCAGCATAATTATGTAGCACAACACATATGCTATCAACATTATCAGCCCTACACATATTGTCATTTAGAACATCACATACAACATCAACATTATTTGCAGCATTACACACATTGCTTCTCAGCACTTCACAAGTAGCATCAATAGTTTCTGCATCGATTACCTCGATAGTCCATACGTCATAAATGACATCATCAGTTCCAGCATTCTCTGTACCAACATGTCCCACTCCAGGCCTAATTGGACAATGCCTTGTAAGGGTTTTTTCGCCTTCCTCTGGATCAACAGGCAGGCCCGGATTTCTGGCAAGGTCACAGAGGCCATGGCCTAGGGTGATAAAAATTAGCAGGGCGCAGGACTTGGAGAGATAAGAGGTCACATGTCAAAGTAAATCACCACTCCTGCTTTGCTCTGGTCTGCCTGAATTCCAGAGATCCCTGCATCTCTCTTACTTGTGCAAAGTGTGTGTTATGGCAGTCAGCATCTGCTGTCACCTGTATGATGAGAGAGGACAAACAATCTGCTTTGAGAAGAAAAATATATAGGCTCAAGTAGCAGAACTCTTGAGTTCCGATTAGTTTTTCTCATGCAGCACGCATTCACGGACAGGAATTAGCAGCTCTCCCCCTCCCTGACTGATGATAGTTTATTACTAGTAGGTCAGTGCTGTTAAAGACCTCAGATCTGTTAGATTTATGGCTTTTTTTTTCCTCCTAGAGAATGCCAACAACATTCTTTCTACAGTTTAACTCTTTCCTGGCTTTTTTTGCCAGCAAAGTACTGTGTTGACCATCAGTGAAAGCAGGATGTTTTGAAACAGAATGACAACTGTGTTACATTTATTTATATTTACAAAACAATCAATGCATCTCCTGCTGACTGTATATATAGCTGTGTGCCTAACATCTTGTATACAGTAACACAGTCTGAACACGGCTCATTAACCAAAGGCTCACTGTTTTTCTTTTGGTTAGCCAATAAAAAGTGTTATTCTTTTACAAAACTTCCTGCTGACTGATTTTAAAATCTGTCTTAAGTGCTAAATTGTCACTGTGTAAAGTACACCTGAGCTTATGCTGGGTACACACAATGCAATTTTCTGACAGCTTTACTGTCAGATCGACTATTTCCAACATGTCCGATCTGCTTTCCAATCAATTTTCTGAATGATTTTTCATAGAAGTGAAAAGCAAATTGATCGAAAAATTGAAATTAGATCAGACATGATGGAAATAATCGACCTGACAGTAAATCTGTCAGAAAATTGCATCATGTGTACCTAGCATTACACTACATCTATGCCAGTGTGTGTAGTGTCGGATCCGTCTACTTACCTGCTCTCTGTTTTGGATGGGCTTCTCTGCATTGTGCTACACTGTCCCCTATTTGTGGCTCTGGCAGCAGCAAGTAGCACAGAGGACAAAGAAGCAGCGCTGTCCACTGGGGCTACTTGTGATTTTGTACTCCTGTATGCATGTGCACAGGAGCCGAGGAAGTGTTATGGGTATGTGTACTTGACAAGTGCTACTGAGTGCTCATATATCAGCATCATTTCTGAAGTATGCAAGCCCAGAACACTATCGCCTGCTGTGCATGCAGACAGGAGTGCAAAATTACATGGAGTGGACAGAGCATGCACTGCTTCTTAGTTGAACGGGGCAAAGCAGCAAAACAGAGGGGGGCCCGTTCAAACTAGTCAGAGTTGGACAGAATGGGGGGGGGGCGGTTGGTGACAGCCCGGCCCAGGGCGCTGGAAAGTACAAATCCGGCCCTGTCAACAGGGATATGTGAGGGAGCAGGCTGGTGTTGTACTTTATACTGGTTGAACTTGATGGACGTATGTCTTTTTTCAACCAAAATAACTATGTAACTATGTAACTATGTAACTAGTCACTAGTAGACTTACTAGTGCTGGCTCCTAGTACACAGTCCTTAGCCCCTGAAGACTCACCAGCACCCCCCCCCCCATTTGCGAAGCGTTATCACACAGTACCTTACATGAGTCCGGGACTTCTGGGGGGGATGCAGGCTCCACGGGGGTGGGATTAGGCTCATACTGGGCTACTAACCGTCCCAGGTCAGTACCCAGCAAAACGTTGGTGGGGATGGCATCAGTTACCCCCACTTCTCTCATTCCATGGCCGGCACCCCAGTCCTGGTGGATCCATGCAGTGGGTATGGCTGGGCTGACACCCCCAACTCCTTTGACAGCCATAGTCTTGCCAGGAATGTACTCCTCTGGATTCACAAGCTGGGGCTGCACTAGAGTCACCTCTGCTCCAGTGTCTCTCAGGTCGGTGGTAACTATCCCCAACCATGACAGGTTGCAGATTCTCTGCATAGCTAGTGGCATTTCTGGTAGCACACAAAACAGTTTGGACTTCACTGGGTTTTGGGGCCTCACTGGATTTTGGGGCCTCCCTCTGCCTCTCTGGGCAAGTCCCACTGATATGACCCACCTTGTCACATACAAAGCATTTCCAGGTGTCAGTGTTTGGTGGCTTGATCCAGGAGATGGTGGTGCTTGCTTCCTCTGGGTGATGGGTGAAGCAGGTTTAGTGATCTGTTCTCCTCTCCAGCTGGATGCCGTAGTCCTCCGGGATTCGGATGCTTGATGGGCCGTGTAGGAATCAGCGACTTTCGCTGCCTCGTCCACAGTCTTTGACTCTCAGTCCAGTACAAAGAACCGGACCTCAGCAGGACAAGTGTGTAGGAACTGGACCTTGATCATCAGTTCCTGCAGGGCATCAAAGGTTGTGACTGCTAGTCCTTTTAACCACTGCTGGAAGGCAGTGCGCAGGTTGCAAGCATGATCCAGGTAACTGTGATTAGGACCTCGCTGTACTGTCCTGAAACGTTTGCGATACACCTCTGGCATGAGATGGTACCGTGTAATGATGGCTTGCTTAATTGCCTAAAAGTCCGCTTCTTCCTCCTGGGGGAGACTTATAAACACCTCCAGGGCCTTGCCTCTCAGCCCTAGTGTGAGATACCTTGCCCACTGCTCTCGGGGCACTTCATACTGACGACAAGTCCTTTCAAACCCCTGTAGGAAAGTGTCAATGTCAGAGTCCTTGTCCATAGCGGGGAACTTGTCCAGGGGCATTCTGTGGGCTCGCTCACCCTCGCATTCTGCGGGTCCAGCAGACCGGTTCTGCTGCTGAAGTTTAGCCAGCTCCAGCTGGTGTCGCCATTCAACTTGTTCCCTCTTGGCTTGTCGTATTTCCCTCTCTGCTTGCTGATGTTCCAGGATCAGCTTTAGACGCAGTTCGGGATCAGCCGAGCCTAGTAGCTTTAGGTCAGCTTCCAGAGATGTCATCTCCGTGTTCGGTGGATCATCCAGGAGATCATCTCCACTCGCATCCTGTGGCGGGAGCAATTCTTCCTCCGATGTGTTGTGAGCTGCATCTGCTGGCGTTGGAGCACGGGTTTGCTCTGCCTCCTCATACTCCTCGAGGGCACGAACGAACTGATCCTTAGTCGGGCCTCCCACCGTCTCGATGCCTCTGTGCTCACACAGGTTAAGTAACAGATCTTTGCTTTGTCTTGCATAGCTGGATGCTTTCTGAGCCATCGTATTGCCAAATAAAAGGAAAAAAGGGGGAGGTAAAGCAAATTGCCAAGTGTGTTCCTTTGTGGAAAAAAAAAGTATATAGATTCTGCACTGAGAAGACTTCTGTAAGCTAGTCACTTCTAACAGCTTTAGTACTCAGAATAGAGAGCTAAACTGCGTACTAATGTACTAAACGATCCCACCACTGCCACCAATTATGTCAGGAACCAGTCCCGGGGCAAGCCTGCAGATACAGTATTTGACCAGATCGAGAGGGAAACAGCCATATTCAAGCTACAACAAGGCTGTCGCCCCTCAAAGCACTTCTCACTGCCACCACTAGCTGCTGCTAGACACTTCCACGATTCCCACTCTGCTGTCGAGTGATCTGCACGCAGTCCGCATTTTCGTATTTGGGTCAGCTTTGTGCTTAGGCCAAACACGGAAATGCCACACACACACAATACAATCGTACAGTAGCAAGGCACAATCATGCACTGAACTTTGTAACGCAAGTTACACTGCAGACTCTCTCTAGGCTATGAGCATTTGCTTAGTAAAGCAGAAGTCAAACTTATTAAATAAAGGTTTAATATTCCAGAAAAAAAGTGGAACAATGCAGAAAATATATACAAAAGATTTACAAAAACAAAGTAACAATTACAAAGATACACAAGACAGTTTGCATAAAATAAAATGGGGATAAACGTTACCAGCATATAGATCTGACCGTTGTTGCGAGGAGAACGCAGTTCTGGTCAGGAACCATGATAGTCCTAGCGTCGTGCTATCTCCAAAGAACTACCAGTTGTAACTATCCTAGCTGATGTTTTATAGCAAAATTTGTGGCCCGGGGCCACTCAAATGTCCAGATCCAGGAATAAGCCTATTTCCTCAGGCGTGACAGCACAGAATGCCTGTCAATCCTCTCTGGCTGTGACAAGCAACTTCAAAGGTTTTTCCTGTCTCACCTTTGATCTTTGCCGACTTCAAACACTCAAACGCTTCCAGCCCAATATTCAGACGACAGGTAAAATTGTATCTTAACACACATCAAAAGGACTTCCCTACTCCAGGTGACAATTTGAGTAAGGCTTTCTGGCTTCTTCAACATTCCAGCAGGCTGTCATATGTAAATTCCAGAGTTTCCTGTTAGCCTTTGAAGTTCCCAGACTCAGTTGGTCCGGATTTGTATATTGAGACAATGGGGCTGTCTACATATACACAGAGTTCAAAAACCATGCAGACACAGACTATCCTTCGCCCCATGGCTGTAATTAGCAGCTTCCAGGGGTGACTGAATGCAACTGTAATTTTCATTGACATACACATCTGACGTAGCACACAGCAGACAGAAAAAATGAAAAAATATGGCTTCCATGTGATACAATATGGCTGCTATGTTCTGCATATTACCGTACATATCATCATCACCACATATATCCTCACAAGTGGGTTCCTCTGTCCCATGGTAACAGAGGTGGTGCCAGTTATACCCTGAAATAGTGTGTAATTTGCATTACCGTAATTTACAGGTTCCCTTCTAACCGGTCTGCTGCCAAAATCCCAGCGATTTCTGCGCACCGATTGTGACCACAGATTGCATGGTCTGTGTGCGGACACCGATGGGAGGCATTGTGCGGTCCAGCCACTAGGGGCCCTGTGACAAACTCACCCCACAAATGACCCCATTTTGGAAAGTAGACACCCCAAAGTATTCAGAGAGGGGCATGGTGAGTCCATGGCAGATTTCATTTTTTTTTTGTCACAAGTTAGCAGAAATGGAAACTATTTTAATTTTTTTTTTTGTCTCAAAGTGTCATTTTCCGCTAACTTGTGACAAAAAATAAAATCTTCTATGAACTCAGCATGCCTCTTAGTGAATACTTTGGGATGTCTTCTTTCCAAAATGGGGTCATTTGGGTGGTATTTATACTATCCTGGAATTCTAGCACCTCATGAAATATGACAGGTGCTCAGAAAAGTCAGAGATACTTCAAAATGGGAAAATTCACTTTTGGCACCATAGTTTGTAAATGCTATAACTTTTACCCAAACCAATAAATATACACTTATTTTATTTTTTCTATCAAAGACATGTAGCGCAATAAATTTTGACAAAAATGTATATAGAAATGTTACTTTATTTGAAAAATGTCAGCACAAAGGTAAAAAAAAAATTTTTGGGACAAAATTCATGTCTTTTTTGATGAATATAATAAAAACTAAAAATCACAGTAGCAATCAAATAGCACCAAAAGAAAGCTATATTAGTGACAAGAAAAGGAGGTAAAATTCATTTAGGTGGTAGGTTGTATGACTGAACAATAAAACGTTAAAGCTGCAGTAGTCTGAATGGAAAAAAAGTGTCTGGTCCTTAAAGAGAACCAGAGATGAAGCACCCTCTTGTATTTTACCTTATAAATCAGTGGGAACATGACAGTAAACACCTAATCTGCTCTTTGTTTCATTGTTCTCTGTTTAATCTGACTGTTATCACCTCTGATAAGAATCCCCGACTGAGCACTCAGGCTGCTCAGTCTAGGTTTTCTACAGAAAGATTATAGCTGAATCTGTCTTCTGTGGTGTCTTTTCAAGCCCAAGCCTGCCCTCTTGTGGCTCTGCTATAATGACTCAGCAATAATCATTCCCAGCAAAGCCAGATTGAATGCTCAGTCTGGGATTCTTATGACTGCTGATAACAGACACTTTTAGCAGTGAGGATGAAACAGAGACCATGGTAAGTGTTTTCTCTAATGTTCTTACTGATATACATGGTAAAATACACAAGGGTGCTTCGTCTCTGGTTCCCTTTAAGGGGTTTCATGACTGCAGTCCTTAAGTGGTTAAAGGGTATCTGAAACAAGAAAAAAAGATACCTCAAACTTACCTCAGTAGGGAAGCCTATGAATAGTACAGAGGTTTCCCTGATCTTCCTACGCCCCTCTGTTCCTCCAATGGGAGCTTTTTAAAAATAATTTAAATTAATGTTGAATATTATTTGTAGCCACACTCCCCTCTGTGTACGAGCATGAATGCACAGCAGAGGCACATAGTACAAGCCTGCGCAATAGCACAGCACCACTCGTGCATGGCTTTTTTCCTCCATGCACAAGCGAATCCGTGCTAATGTGCAGGAGGTGAACCCTACTGGTACCTGCACAGGGGGCGGCGTATGTACATTGAGTAGAGTGCAGCTGCAAAGTGGAAGAGGGTCCCAGCCAACAGCAAAAGGGTTGTGGAGATCAGGAAAGCCTCTGGAACATTAATTGTCTTCCTTCTACACTGGTATGTTCCTGTTATTTATTTTTTATGTCTTCATGTTTGCTTTAAACTGAGCCCATAGATAACTTAGGAGCAGAAAAATGCAGACAAGACTTTGATTTCTGTGGTCATATCAGTCATAGTATTGTTTTGTTTTGTTTTTTTTGTATTACAGAAGAATCTTGGCAGATCCAAAAGTTGAACTTTATTGTTGAAGCACTAAAAAGAGAAGAGCTAGTGAGAGCAACTTTGATGCACCCAAGAGTACTTCGTTTTGGAAACACTTACTATTTGTGCCAAGTTGACCTTATGCCCAGTGGTGGTTTCTCCTCCAAAGTTAGAGTTCTCCCTGGAATGCGTATGTGGGCAGAGACAGAAATGACATTCTATGTAAAACAATTAGCTGAACATGACCAAGAAGCACTTCACATTCAACTGTTATGTAAGAGCACTAAGAAACCCCCCTCAGCTGCATTGGCTGTTTCCCAAGCTCCTATTCCATTCTTGCTTCTTTACTTAAACCACACCGTTCACCGGCAAGCCAAAAAGAATATTGTCCCTTTGGATTCAACTAGGTCAGGCTCACTGCTAAGAAAACCACGTCAAGCAGAGACTGTTGGCATTAAGCTTCCAAAGATTGCCTCCCAAATTGGACAGTCCAGGAATTATTGTTCATTACATCCATTTTGGGTCAGTTTTCACCAGCTAGGATGGGAGCACTGGATTATTGCTCCACATAGGTACAACCCTGGATTTTGTAAGGGAGACTGTCCACGGATCCTTTATTCAGAGTATAATTCTCCCAACCATGCTATTATTCAGAACTATATCAATCAAGTTGTTAATGGAAATATCCCACGTCCATCTTGCGTACCTTACTCCTATGGTCGAATTAGTGTACTTATGATTGAACATGGAGGAAATATCCTTTATAAAGAATATGAAAACATGATGGCAGAGACTTGCACTTGTCGATAGAAAAGTAGACTTCAGTTGTGCAAATATATATATATATATATATATATATATATATATATATATATACTTTTTTTTATAAAGCCACCTTAATATTCTATATGTATATATGTGTGTTGTAATATGTGAAGCTTATATTTGTGACTTGCAAGCCAGTCTTCCCTACAGTCATGAAACTATTTCTTTTCCCACCCCAAATTTAAAATAAATTTTTTCACGTTTTTCAAGTAGAAATTTCAGCAATTATAGGTATGTCAAAAACTTGAGAGCAAAGCACTTGAATGTTAACTGTATAATCCTCATGTTCAAAATTGAATCTGGTTAATCACCTACCGTATTTTTCAGACGATAAGAAGCGCCTGACCATAAGATGCACCTAGATTTAGAGGACAAAAACCAGGGGGGAAAATATATATATACTAAACCTGGTGCAACCATGGTGAAGGGGCATCTTGTGGATTATGCCCCCTTTGTACCTCATGCCCCCTTGTGTTTCCTTGTGTCCGCCTCTGTCCTCCTTGTGTCCTCCTCTATGCTCTTTTGTGGCCCCCTGTGTCCTCCATTTGTCCCCCTGTGTCTTCCCATGCATGGGCACAGTACAGGAAGTCCGCAACATTGGGGTGGGTTGGAGGTTCATATTGACAGGCGCTTACAAGTCAGGAACTCCCTGCATAAAGACTATACAACATAGTGACTTTTTTCCCCACTTTTGGGGGAGGAAGAGTGATTCTTTTAATCAAAAAAATACAGTAATTTCTGGGGGCTCCACAAGAAAAAGCTATTTTGTTCCTGTCGTCATAAAAAAATGGTGTGTGTGTGTGTGTGTGTAATTCATGAGTTGTCTTTTACATCAAGTACTAGAGTGCATAGACTAGCCAAGCATATTCTCATTTTGACTAGAAAAAAAAAATCTACATCCCATACAGCAATGCCAGGCTGGTAGGGTTACATGATTATACCCCCTGTTAGAATGGTGGTGGAGGGGAAGTTAACTAGATTGTTAAGGCATCCAAGTCAATGATTAAAATATATATATATTGCTGAGGGTTCTCTTGGACCACTCAGGTCATTTTTTAATGAAATCAACAAATTATACATTTATTTTAACTAGATAATTTTAGAACAGACACTTGAGCTTTCAGGAGGAGTTGTTAGCAAACATTTATCTATAGAAATCCAACATTCATGAGAATCAGAAGGTGCAAGCTGATGGAGCAGAGTGGTCTGTACACGCAGATAGGCAGATTACAAGAAGTCTTTACTGAAGAAAAACATGCAGAGATAAAATCAAACACAACCCTCAGGAAATGTTTACTTAGAACAGAGAGAAACACACAGAGTGAATACAGGAAAAACACCACCAAAGAGATCATTGCAGCACTTTACATTTTATAGTGACATCTTTTGGTTGCTTTACTATACTGCAGTTTAAAGTAATTCTGATATCAAGTGGGCTCTTATCCAGTAGTATCCAGTTTTAAAAAAGTGGTAGATGCCCCCCCTCACTATAAATTATGGATATTATATATAGCATTTAATGGCAATTATAATAATAAAATATTTTTTTTAATTGTATAAATGGTTGGTCAACCTTAAAAAAAATGAATTGAGATATTAATAATCTCCTGAATGAACAACTGCAATCCACTGATTGCTACAGATCTGACCTAATTTTTCTGGTGTGGCTAATCAGTAGGGATGGTAATGCTTAAGCCTCTCACACACGCTCAACAAAAGGGTTTTAAATGCACAATTATCAAACAACTTTTGTTGTTGAAACAACCAAAAAAAGTTGTTTGCTATTGTTCAAACAACTGATAAGACGCAGCTCAAGTCAATCCAACTGATGGATTGACTTGAGATGCGTCTTATCAGTATTTTGAACTATAGCAAACAACTTTTTTGGGCTGTTCCAGCAACAAAAGTTGTTTGATAATTCTGCATTTAAAAGACTTTTTGAGCATGTGTTTGAGTCTTAAGGAGAACTCATGGAGAAGAATGTGATCAGTTTGCTCGGCTGATGGATTTGAAAGGTTCTGATTTGCTGGTCATGATCATGTGTTTAACCAGGAAGTCATCACAGCAAATTAGAACCTTACAAATCAGCTGATAAAACTGATCACATGCTTCTCTATGAGTTTTTCTAAGCCCTATCATCCCTACTAATCAGTAAACGTGAGATGATCCAAATATGTATTAAGTGGAAATGACTGCTTCATTAGGTTTGTTCTAATTGTTAATTTTCATAAATTCCTGCAAAATCACTGTATGACATACCTTGTTGCAAAATGGTGGAAAGTCAATGGCCTCCATTCTGATAGGGTTTTTGAGCAAATTATTGCATATTAGCATGCATTTAGCAATTCTGGTAGTCCTGTTTACCTCATGCGGTAAATTGTAGTCATGAATTACCGAATGCGGTAAATAGTGCAGCAATTTGTGCAGTAATTTGCATTAATTTTACTGAAAACCGCTATTCTCATGGAAACTAGGGGGCATGTTAGCACATAATTTACTGATCATTTTAAGACCTGCCTGTACCTGTAAATACAATTTGTATGGATTTTGCAGTTTTTAGTGGAGTTCCTATTCAGCCTGAGTTATAGAAAAGAATAGTAGAAATAAAACTCAAATACTTACTGCATTTCTTTTTTTTATTTATAGGGGATGTCTATAAATATATGTTTCATCATCGGTTGTTACATAATTAAATACACCTTTCCCCACCCTCAAAAAAAAAAAATCTTCCACTTGCCTCCACGACAGGTCCACCAGGAAATAGCCCCGCCCATCCCTGGGACAGAAAGAACAGACAGTTTAAATTGCCACCTCCTACCCACCTACCTTCAGTGTTCTTCCTGTCCCCTGGAAGGACAGACGTTTTCTCCTGGCCTGTTGAAGGCCAGAGGGTAAGTGCCGGGGTTCCTGTTGCCGCCTGGATGCATCCCTCTCTGGGGTGTCCCAGGCGACCTCTTCGGCGGTCAGGCGGCAGGTTCTTCTGGCGTTGGGCTCCGACTCCACTACGCGTGGCATGCGGATGCCTATCCGCCATATGCATTGAGTGCTCTGCATGCATGTCAAGGGGCGGGCATGCATTCCCCCGAGGCTCCGGAGGAAGTAACTACCCGGAACTTCTGCCGGCTGGAGGCGGACCAAGTCGTTTGATACTGGCTGGGGGATAGAAAGTGTTTGTAGGCAGCCCACTAATGCCTGTTCTGTGTTTCTTTGCAGAACCCAAGGCCTGCTATCCTGATGGATTTGAGTCTGGGACTTGTGGTATTTGCCATAAGAAGCTTGCTGTATCCTATCAGAAACCTTTGTGTAATGCCTGTACTTGTCAGTGATAAAGCATGAAAGTGGAAACCGGCTCAATGTTTTTCCAATTTAAAATGCAATTTTCTGGGAAGTTTTTCTTCTGTAAAGAATCTTCCTTATTAGTGGTAATTTAGTCTAATCAGGCTAATGAGAAACCTCAGGTGTTTAATAATCCATGGGTTTCAGGTTCTTCCTTATGGGGAAACAGAGGATGGACACTCCCTATAGCTCTGCTAAAAAGACTTGCATGTAATGCATTTGGAACAAACAGTCAGTTATGGGATTGTTGTTTTCCGGTCCATAAAACCATGATGAATTTCATTGGAAATGATTGGCACGAACTTGACAAATTGTTTTAGGTGTTTTCTAAATGAGTTAGCCCTTTCAGGGTACAGGAACATTTATAGATATGTCAGACAAGTAAATGAAGGATCTCCTTGAAAAAGCTTGGGAGGCGGTCTGCCTAACTTTCACTCTTTTCGCATTCAATTGAGCAGCCAGGTGCTTAATTAGCTGGTTGCAGGAGATGCAGACTGATTTAGTAAATAGATCTTCAAATGAAATTATTGCTCTGTGTTTCAAGTTTGACTATAAAATGTCCTACTAATGTATCCTGTGATGCAGTCAAAATGCTGATTATAGTACAGGATTTGTTAATCCTGCTAGAACGTTCCTGTGGATGGAAAATTATGCACATCAGTCAGCAAGTTTGCTTTTCAGATTCTGTGCAAGAATGATGCACATAATGAATCTGTTTGCAATTCTAATCTTATGAAATGAATATATGCATAGATTTTCTGGGGCACGAGTGCTTTTCAGATAAGAATTATGTGCAAGGATTATGCACATGAATATTATGATTGCAATGATGCTTTTTCAAATACTTTAAAGCAAAAATTATGCATAGTTATTTCTGATAGCAAATTTGCTTTTCAGGAAAAAGTGGCAATAGGTAGTGTGGTGATTAAGAATCAATCAGAATCAATTTATTTTCGCCAAGTAAGTTTGCACCTACAAGGAATTTGTCTTGGCAGTTGCTTAACAAACACAAACAAAAACAATACAAGGACAGACAGTGTGTATATTACAAGTCAAGGACATTATAAGTATAGTGGCAGTAATGTGAGAATTGTTCATTTTCAGTTCTGTGCTGATTACTTTCAAATCCTAGCAGCTCTAACGTGGTTCAGCATTAAGTATGGCTACCGCTTGAGGAAAAAAGCTGTTCCTGTGTCTAGAGGTTTTGGTAGTGATTGACCGGAGTCTTATTCCTGAAGGCATGCGCTGGAAGATGGAGTGAGCTGGGTGAGAGCGGTCAGAGGCAATTTTGGTCGCTCTCTTTCTGCACCTGCTAGCGTAAAAATCCTGCAGTGGAGGTAAGCTACAGCCAATTATCCTTTCTGCTGATTTGTATCCCTGTTTTGTATGAGACCAACTACTGTTGTCATCTGCAAACTTCAGAACCTTAACAGATGGATCTGTGGAGATGCAGTCATTGGTGTAAAGTGAGTAGAGCAGTGGGGAAAGCACACAGCCCTGGGGTGCACCAGTACTGACTGTCAGAGAGCTTGATGCGAGTTTACCAAGTCTAACAAACTGTCTTCTGTCGGTTAAGAAATCGGTTATCCATTTGCAGATGGATTCAGGTATGTGTAGCTGGGTGAGCTTGCTGTGTAGCAGTGATGGAATTATGGTATTAAATGCAGAGATGTAATCTATGAATAAAATCCTGGTGTAGGTTCCTGGGGTGTTTAGATGTTGTAGTACATAATGCATGCACATGTTCACGGCATCGTCTGTGGATCTATTAGGCCTGTAGTCAAATTGCAAAGAGTCCAGCAGGGGATCTGTGATGGATTTCAGATAAGTCATTACCAGTTTTTCAAATGCTTTTATGACCAATAATGTCAGAGCAACAGGCCTGTAATCATTTAAGCATGTAGGTTTTTGTTTTTTTTTGGAATTGGTACAATAGTTGAGCTTTTAAAACAGGCAGGAAGAATTGAGAGTTCTAGAGATGCTTTGAATATGTCTGTGAATACAGGCCCTAATTGATTGGCACAGAGATTCAAGCATTTCGCAGAGACAGTGTCTGGCCCCATTGCTTTCTTAGTGTTTTGTCTTTTGAAGAGTTTATTTACATGTGATTGGCATATTGTTAGAGCATGCATGTCTGGGGACAGGTTAGCAGATCATTTCTGGTCTGCTGTGTTGTGTAGATACTGAGGCACTGCAGGGGGTGGAGACGGTGGCTGTCTGGAGGAGTGCTCAGTTTGCCTGTTACCCAGATGTAAATTATGCAGACTAACTTGGTGTGTTTGGCTATTGTTGCTAGTGTCAAACCTGCAATAAAAAATATTCAGTTCAGTTGCAAGCTGCAGGTTGTGTAGTGAGGGAGGAGATTTCTTCCTGTAGTCTGTAATTTCATGTAGAGATTTCCATATTGTGGATGAGTCGGCGTTGGAAATTTTTTCCTCAAGTTTTTTAGAATAATCTTTTTTTGCGTCAGTAATGGCTCGCTGCAGTTTGAATTTTGCAGCTTTGTAGAGGACTTTATTGCCTGTATGATGAGCTCTTTCTTTATCGAGGTGCAGCTTCCTGAGATGTGATGTAAACCAGGGTTTATCGTTATTGTACCTGGTGCACTTTTTTGTGGGGATACAGGACTCTTCGCAAAAGGTAATATATGATGTCACAGCACCAGTGTATTCCAGTCAGTTAAATCAAAGCAGCTCTGCAGTTTTTCTACAGCTTCACTAGTCCATTTCCTAATTGTGGTAACAGATGATCAGAGTTCCCCAAAGCTGCCCTGCTGACAGAGTGATACGAGTCCTTAGTCGTCGTGTAACAGTGGTCAAGTGTCTTACCTTCTCTAGTTACGCTTGTGACGTGTTGCCTGTATTTGGGAAGTTCTTTGGAAAGGTTAGCACTGTTGAAATCCCCTAGTATGATAAAAAAAGAATCTGGGTACTCCCTTTCCACCTCTGTGATTTGATCTGCGAGATCTTGGAGCGCAGGCTGCATACATGTTTGTGGAGGGATGTACACAGCAACCAAAATAAATGAAGAGATCTCACGGGGTGAATAGTAGAGTCTGCAGTTTATGAAGAGAGCTTCCAGCCCAGCCCAGCATGTCCTCTTAAGGGCTTTGCCTCTGACACTGGTGACCGGGGTTTTCACCTTGGCTCTTCCTGTTCAGAAAGCCTGCACCTATTGTATAAGAAGTTCTTGGGACAAGGCTACTGCCTACTGAGCGTGCCCTAATGGTTGCAGCTCAGGTGCCTTGAGTCCGTCAGGACAAAATCGCAATATTATTGTTTAAGCAGCAATCCAGATTCAATCTCAAATCTTTTATCTGCAGTCCAAAAGTGCTTCCTTTGTGGGTTACCAAGTGTTCCCAGGATCTTTATGAAAGATCATGATTACAGTAGCAGCTTTTTCTATCAATGCAGAAGATTTTTTGTTAGCTCCTCTCCAGACAATCTTCTGTTAAGCTGCAAAAATAAAGGAAGCCCTAAGATCATATTCACTTAGGATGGATTCTGTATCTACAGATATCTGGAACAGAGAGTCTTGGAGGGTCACTAGTTTCGACTCAACTGATCTCTTGTTTGCTGGAAAAGAATGTGGATTTTCTAATTAAAAGTACACACACACTTCTGAGAGCAAAATCTGTCACAGTAAGACAAGCTAAGTTTCTCCTGGGGAAATGTTCAGCCTGTATTCCAGCTGTAGCTTGGGCAATATACAGAGTTCTCATCAGGGGCGTAACTAAGACCCACCAGGCCCCCCTGCAGGCCCCCCCCCCTGCAGGGCCGTTGTGGGGGGCTGGAGGGGTCACAGCATGAGGGCAAAGCTATGGCCACACTCGGTGAGGAGGGGGGACAGTACCCCCCTCCCTCACCTCGGGCTCTCCCCTCTGCACTCCCCTCGAACTTCAATAACCATATGTGTGCAGCGGCAGCTACATACCTTCCGTGTCTGACACGACTTCCTGTTTTTGCAGGAAGTCACGTCAGAGGCTAGAGAGAGAAGCGTCCACGCTGGAGCGCACGGAAGGTATGTAGCTGCCGCTGTCTGCCGCTGCACATATATAGTTATTTAAGCTGGAGGGGAGCGCAGAGGGGAGAGCCCGAGGTGAAGGAGGGGAGTACCGCCCTCCCTCCCCGCCGAGTGTGGCCATAGCTTTGCCCTCATGCTGCGACCCCTCCAGCCACCCAAAACAGCCCTGAGTGGGCCCCGGTGGCTGCAGCCCCTATTGTTATGCCCATGGTTCTCATGGTCAGGTACAATGACACTCTCCCTAAAAATGGTGGACTTCCCAACCAAATCTCCATAGAGGAGTAAGATGGATATGTCAAAATCCATTAGTTATTAAGAACGATGCAAGCCTCTAGGGGGCGCATCTGGGTCACAATTACATATGTGACAAGTGGTCTTCACTAAGAAAAGCATTCTCCTCGAATCACAGAAATTTTCTTGAAATCTTGAGGACACTCCAGAAATGGGAGAATCTGTTGGAAAACATAAATGTGATTGTTCAGACTAACAAGACAGAAAATCAGACGTCTGTGGCTCATTTAAGCAAACAAGGGGGGACTTGCAGTCCACCCCTGATCGCTTTCTCTATCTGCCTAGCTCCAGATATTCTGCTGGGCAGAAAACGAGGTTCTTTCCTTGAGATCGGTTTACCCCAGAGGAAATGTTCTAGCCAGAAATGTTCTAGCCAGTGAGGATCGTAATCAGCTAATTACGATTACACAATTTTTTGTGTAAATTTTAGCAATTTCGCCTATACGTAATTATGATTTGTACATTTAATTGATTTTGTATAGTCTTTCTTAATTTCCTGTAAAATTTTGCATAATTTTCGCGTAATTTCGTGCCCCCATATATTTACACCAAAATTGATACATATGTTAAAGGGACACTTAAGTCAAACAAAAAAAATGAGTTTTACTCACCTGGGGCTTTCAATAGCCCGCTGCAGCTGTCCAGTGCCCTCGCCATCTCCCTCCGATCCTCCTGTCCCCGCCGGCAGCCACTTCCTGTTTCGGTGACAGGAGCTGACAGGCTGGGGACGCGAGTGATTCTTCGAGTTCCTGGCCACAATAGTGCCATCTATGCTGCTATAGCATATATCATATACCATATAGCAGCATAGAGGGTGCTAATGTGTCTGGGAACACGAAGAATCACTCGCGTCCCCAGCCTGTCAGCTCCTGTCACCGAAACAGGAAGTGGCTGCTGGTGGGGCCAGGAGGATCGGAGGGAGACAGCGAGGGCACCAGACAGCTGCAGGGGGCTATTGGAAGCCCTAGGTGAGTAAAACCCATTTTTTTTTGTTTGACTTAAGTGTCCCTTTAAGGAGAATAGTGGGTACAAATCGAAAAAAAATTGTTGTAAAAGACCTTGTAGTTTTTGAGAAAATCGATTTTAAAAATGCAAAGAAAAAATGTTTTTTAAACTCAGAAAAAAATCATTTTTCTTTGCATTTTTAAAATAGATTTTCTCAAACTACAAGGTCTTTTTTAAAAAAAATTTTTTTTTTTACTTTTCTCCTCTATTCTCCTTAACCTACTGTATAAGCAATTTTGGTAGCAATAGCATGTATGTTTGCTTTGCAAAATTTCTGAAATATTACTATTAGATACAAAATTAATTACGATTTCCCCTGAAATTTTGCATTACAATTACGATGCGTAATTGTGAATTTCAACGCAAAATTTCGCACATGGGAAATCTCAGCCCTCCATTGGTTCTAGCAGATTGGTTGAATTAATTATTTCAGAGCCATTCGTGTCTGAACAGATTTATTTGACAATTTGCAGTCACCTGTATTGCTGCTTGGGATAATGTTGCTCTTACCAGACGCTCCTCATAAAGTGGGAGCACATTTCTGCTTGACTGGGGCATGCGGAGAGCATACAACTTCCCTCCAATGAATTTATTGGGGCAGGTACTTCAAAAAGTGGTGGAGGATCAGGCCACTAATTCTTTTTTTTATGCCAGAATGGCTGCATCTAAAGGCGTGGTTTACTCAACCTGAACAAAGGTTATTATTTGCCTGAAACAGCAGAGTTATTGCTGTACAGCAGCCCTCTTTTATGTCATTTTAATGATGAAATAAAGAGTTGAAAATGTTTACATAGTGGCAGGTACTGATCCCCTTCATATGATATGACTTTTTGAACAGCGCTTGTTACTAAACAAAGGTCCATCAGAACATGCATGCTAGGGACTCTGTCACCTAAGCAATTTACTTCAGGCTACGTTTCCACTAGTACATTGCAAATTTGTTGCAGAAATTGCGCAAATGAATGCGCATGCGAATTTATGCGACTTTCAACATGAAATTGCATTTCATATTTTTTCCAATGTACTGTTTTAACCATGTCAGTGCCTGTGTGGTTATTTTATTGAAATTTATGCGATATCACATGCAAATTCGCATGGTAAACCACATGGCAAAAGCGCAAATGAAATTTTTATTCATTACATTACACATGAACCGCGCATTATGCATGCAGTGTGAAATTTCTGATGGTTCTGCTGTGAAGATTTTTTCCGCACAGCCCTGTGCGCAGATTTTGTTTTAGTGAAAACCGGCCGTAAAAACTATGGTTCTTTAGAAATCAGAATGTTTTCTAGACTTCAGAAAGGTCTAGATATAGGTTCAACATTCTGCATCCTTAAAGTGCAATTAGCAGCTTTGGGTGCGTATTTCATGATTTTTTTTTTATTTTAAATTAAAGATATAATAAGGCAGTAAAAACAAAGTCCGTGGTGAAGTAACCTACTGTACCACCTTGCAGGGGCGTAACAATAGGGGATGCGACCCCTGCTCCACTCAGGGCCTTTTTGGGGGGCAGGAGGGGTTGCAACATAAGAGGAGAGTGTGGAAGATCAGTGGGGAGGGGGGACATATCCCCCCTTTCACCTCGGGCTCTCCTCTTAGCGCTCCCCCTCCTGCAATCAGTGGCAACGGGCGGGCGGCGGCAGGCTGGATACATACCTCCATCGTGCAGGAGGTCTCCGATCAGTAAGAGCTTCAAGCTACTTCCTGTGTAAACAGGAAGTAAAATGAAGCTCTTACTGATTGGAGACCTCCTGCATGATGGAGGTATGTGTTCAGCCTGCCGCCGCCACCCGCTGCCACTGATTGCATGAGGGGGAGCGCTAAGAGGGGAGCCCGAGGTGGGGGGTGGGAAATGTTTCCCCTCCCCGCTGATCTGCCACACTCTCCTCTTATGTTGCGATCCCTCCTGCCCCCCAAAAGGCTCTGAGCGGGGGGCGGGATATTTTTTTTTTTTTTTGCAGGGGGGCCCGAGGGTTTCTAGTTATGCCCCTGCCACCTTGGGATCTGAATTTAGTTCAATACTTTATTATTCAGTTTCATTGCGTAAAGTTTCCATTAAGGACCAAATGCTTAAAATAGGGTTTGGTGGCGATAAGTGCGGCCAGGTGTACTGGAGAAATACAGGCCTTAAACATTAAACCACCATTCATGTCTAGCTGGGAGGATAGAATTATTTTTAAGTTACCACACTTATTTTTCTCTGAAAGTTATATCTGATTTCCACAAGGAACAGGAAATCTTCAGCCCTTCCTTTTTGTTCCAATTCCTCAAAAGGGAAAAAATTCAGCTCACAGGACATGAGGAAGAAAATTATGATTTATATAAACATAACTTCTGCATGGAGGAAGGAAGTTGATTAGTTTATTCAGTTTCTGGGTACCTGGAAAAGGGGTTAAGTGTCTAAAATTGAAATACGATAACAGAGGCGCCAAGCAGAATAAAATTAGTTAAAATTGTTAAAAAGGGGGAAGTGGGTGGACTCTCTTCCCTTCTGAAAAAAAGGCCGAACAATGGACAGGTTACTTACAGTCTAAAGTAACATTTATTAGTAACTCCAAAAGTGCAACGCGTTTCACGGGTAACAGTCCCGCTTCTTCAGGCAAACGATTTTTGGAGGGTGCTGGGGAAGGGAAACAAAAAGAAAAAAGGGGGATTGCCAGAGGAACGCAAATACCAGGCACCCGAAGGTGCACCACAAGTCTACAGCAATAAAATGTGCAATTATGCATTTAACAGCAAGATATGCACACAAAATAGACTGAGAACGTGTGCAAGTAGCATGTATAATGTGACAGTGCACATATCCATAATATAAAGGCAGTGTAACGATTGTGGAACTTTCTCCGTGATCAGCGCACAACGCGTTCGCTGACACGGCGGAAATCCTCCACAAGCGTGTAATTGCAGGAACCCAGCAAAAGGTGCTACGCACCCGTAGAGGGAAATTCCTGTCGGCAGATGGCGCTGAGGAGTGCAGAGGAACCAATCCTCTGTACCTCCACAAATGCCAGACAGGAATTGTACGAAGCGCAGAAAGCAATCGCAAGGGAAGCGATTGCGAATGAGAACGAGCAAAGGGACAGGTTGTATGTGTGTGCGCCAATCTAGTCGCCACCCCGCGACAGCGCACACACAACAGCAGATACGAAACGGAAACGCAACCGCAAGAAAGGAGATTGCCAAAAGTGACACAAGGCAGATCAGAACAGAATACGAGGATAGCAAAGGCACAGCAAATCATACAATAAGGAGATACGGAAAATAACAAACGCTAACTGACCGCGAACACCGCACTCATTCGCAACAGTGCACGCGTTCATGCGCGGTCTCCACGTGATAAGCACAATAGAGACAAGCACGCCTAACTAACCATCGACAGACAAACATGTAACAGAGGATGCGAGCGCTTGCTTAACGGTTACCTCACCGAGCCTCCAGCAAGCGTTCGTAGCTGACAAGACAGACACACGAAAACAGGGACAAGCGAGAGATAGGATCCACAGCACTAGCGAAAGTGGCTAGCGCGATCCAGGAAGACAGAACAGAAGGATCCACAGCACTAGCGCTAGGCGAGTGCGATCCAGGCAGACAGAGTAGCAGAACAGAAGGATCCACAGCACTAGTGAAAGTGGCTAGCGTGATCCAGGTACAGAGTAGCAGAACAGAAAGATCCACAGCACTAGCGGGAAGTGGCTAGCGCGATCCAAGGAGACAGAACAGAAGGATCCACAGCGCTAGCTCAAGATGCTAGTGCGATCCAAGTGAGACAGATCAGAAGAGATAGCTGGTAGCAACCGCTGCACCAGCTATACTCCAAGAACAGAGATCAGAACCATTTCCTATCGACCACCACTGGGACAGGACAATAGCAACAGAACAAACCAACAGATAAGCAATCCTAACTGCACTAAGGAAACCTGCCTAGTGCAGTTTTCCAGGAATTACTCTAAGCTGATCTTCAAACAGAGAGTAAGGCTGACACCCCTCCAGGAGTGTTACACAGGACTAAATCCTTATGACCAGCGAAGCATTGTGGGAAACATAGTACTTATAGTACACGCCTCCAATGAATGTGGCCAGGCAATTTGCATGACAACGCATGCAAATTCATATACTAAACAATTGAATTGGTCACACAGCCTCATAAAGTATACCAAGTACGTTTATTATATCAAAATCATTAAAAGACACCAATCCTCAGACATGTTAGCCATAGGTCAGTATATCCCCCAAATAATCCCCATAAAAACATTTGTTGCGGATGACATATGCAACGCTGACTGCGTATTAATGATTGATCAAGTATTTTAAGTATAAAGGCAAAGCTGTGTCTGGCCAAAGACAACAAACCTGCTGCACTTAAACACGTCCGCGCATTCACTCACCACACATACATGTGCCTTAATATTTGATATGGGGGGCCCCCTTAGGATTAACTTGGATCCCAGCAAATGGTTCAGTTCACCAAAGTTCCATCAGAACTTGAATATTCACCACTTGGTCAAAGCAAGAAGGGGTAGATCTCACCCATATCAGATGTAGGTGTCGCATCCTGGAAGCTTCCGTTGGTCCGTCAGGCAGAGTCCTATCAGTTGGCCTGGGAGCGTAATGCCGCTGGCTCCACCATGCCGCAACTCTCCTATACGGAAGACGCCAACCCGGAGTTCCGTGCCTCACGTGTGTGGATGATGCTGCGGTGTACGCAGTCGCGTCAGCTCCGCCCACCGACGCGTTTCACGTCCCAATTGGACGTTTCATCAGGGTGTGGTTTGTCTAGCAAACGTCACCACCTATGTAGTGGCTCAGGCTCCGCCCACCGCATCTCCGTTGTCATGCTTACCATTTGTTTGTATACTGCATAGCGTGTATGCGGTGCGGCCTGTATATAGGATGTTCTGTAAGTCAGCTTCTATACGTCTGTAAGTCAGCTTTGTCCTGCTAACTAACATGCAAAACATGGCTATGTTTGATCTTATGGTCCATGCGTGTACCACTCTTGAAAACTTTTCACATATACCGGTTGAATTTAGTGGAGATACCACAGCAGCACATCAAATGTCCACATCAAGTAGGATCCCAAACAAGGAAAGTCCATCAATAGACCATAACACTCATCATCATCCAGAGAGGTTGTTCTTTAACAGATAGATCATCCCACGCTGCATATTTACATGGCAATTCCCGCCTAGTTACTTATTATTAAGGCACATATTGTCTTAAAGGCACAGTTTGTCATTCATTGCGGATCCATTCATACACATACTTTACCCATTTTTCCTTAGAGTTATTCAAAGCGTGTACATGCCGATCACAAAAGCATCTGCAATGAGCACTGATTTTCCTCCCAATAACATTATTAGATCAATATCAATATCTATTAGCTCTAAGAAAGGGAGATAGATCTAATTCAGCATTTAACCCCTCAGGTACTACCGTGCCAAGTTTAAAAATCCACATTGCCTCCTTGCAATAGAGTATGTTATCAAAATCACCGCGTCTATTCGATATCTTTAAATTATAGATCCCTTTTACTGTAGTTCCCCTCAGATTATTCTGATGGCATTCCTTATAGTGGTCATAAATGACCCCTGTCGATTTCCCTTTGGTTATCTTTCCAAAATGCTCAAGGACCCTCTCTTTTAGTGCCCTTTTGGTCTTGCCAATGTACTTTAATCCACACGGACACTGTATCATATATACTACCTTTTTAGTGTCACAATTTATAAATGATCTGATGGCGAACTCTTTGTTGCCACTACTATCAAAAAATACATTGGCGTGATCAACATAGGGACAAAGCTTACACTTGGAACATTTAAACATCCCTGTAGGCTTCCTACTATCAAGCCATGTCAAGGGGTTCTTTTGCAATTCACTATGTACCAATCTATCTTTCAAATTTGGCGCTCTTCTAGCAGTCAAAAGTGGTCTTGGACCAACTATTCTCTCGATTTCTTTATCAGAGGTAAGTATTGGCCAAAATCTACTCAGTAGCTCCCGTAAATTGTTCCAGTGGGCCCCCAAGCCGGTTACAAGGCGCATATGTCCACCTCCCTCGGTACTATGCGGCATCCCCCATGTGTGTTTGGCACAAGATGAAAGGGAAGCCATTGTGGCACTACAATCCCTCCTGGATGAACAGGATATCCATGATGTCTTTGGGTCCTCTGACATAGACAATATTTCCCCTGAGCTGATTTCTAACTCCCCCATCACACCCCTGACCCCACCACCCACAACTGCCCTACGACTTAAATCTATTTTTATGCCCCCCCCTATCCCAAAACAAAAGTGTTCAAGTATTTTTGAACACGATTGAACAAGAATTATGGAATTTAAAGTTATTTCCCGCTAAAAATGAAAAGAATCTAACATCACAAGAACAATTAGCCTTGGAGGAACTCCAAAAGGCCCCCCATTTAGTGATTAAACCCAGTGACAAAGGGGGAAATGTTGTCCTCATGGACGAGGAAAGATATGTGCAGGAGATCCAAAGACAACTAAACGACACGAATACATATCGGAAACTGCGTGAAAATCCCTTTCCGTTAATTAAGGAACAGGTCAATAGCCTTATTGATGAAGGTTTATGTGAAGAAATATTGACCAAAAAAGAATTTGACTATCTGACTGTGACTACTTTCAATGTGCCAACTATATATATTATCCCCAAGGTGCATAAATCCATGGAAAATCCTCCAGGACGACCAATCGTGTCCGCGATTGGAAGTCCCACACAGCGTCTGGGACAGTATATAGACAGAAAGGTCTGTTCGCTGGTCCAGGCGCTACCTTCTTATATACCGGACACACGTGATGTCCTGAGTGTTTTGGCCGGTTTCGAGGCACCCCCGGGGTCCGTCCTTGTTGGGATCGACGTGGAGTCTCTCTACACGTCGATCCCGCACGAGGAGGGGCTCCGGGCAATGTCCTTCTTTCTCCGTGAGCGGCATCCCTCTGCAGTGGCCCACAATGCGTTTATCGTAGAGGCTATGAAGCTAGTTCTGACCAGGAATTGTTTCACGTTTGAAGGCCAATTCTATCAACAATTACGCGGAACATCGATGGGGGCGTCGTGTGCACCAGCCTATGCGTGTCTGCACTTGGGACTCTGGGAACGGGAACAGGTGTATCCCAGTCCGGAGTTTGGTGCACACGTCGCCCTCTGGATTAGATTTATAGACGATGTGCTAATGGTATGGAGAGGTACTACTGATGAACTGGAACAATTTATATGCAAATTGAATATCAATACTAAGAACATTCGTTTGACCTTCTCCTCTGGAAAGGAAATCCCATTTCTGGACCTCTTGTTGAAGGTGGAGGGTCAGGCGATTGTAACAACATCGTATCGCAAGCCTACGGCCGGCAATACGGTATTACATGCAACCAGTCACCACCCGTCCTCTTTAAAGAAGGGAATCCCATATGGGCAGTTCCTCCGTTTAAGGAGGAATTGTTGCAAGGATGAAGACTTCAGGAATGAAGCACGCAGTATGTACCGGCGGTTTCGCGAGCGCGGATACCCGCATTCGGTATTGCGTAATGCTCTGCGGCGGGCTTGGGATCTGGATCGGCAAAAATTGCTGGCCCCCAGGGGGATGCCGCATAGTACCGAGGGAGGTGGACATATGCGCCTTGTAACCGGCTTTGGGGCCCACTGGAACAATTTACGGGAGCTACTGAGTAGATTTTGGCCAATACTTACCTCTGATAAAGAAATCGAGAGAATAGTTGGTCCAAGACCACTTTTGACTGCTAGAAGAGCGCCAAATTTGAAAGATAGATTGGTACATAGTGAATTGCAAAAGAACCCCTTGACATGGCTTGATAGTAGGAAGCCTACAGGGATGTTTAAATGTTCCAAGTGTAAGCTTTGTCCCTATGTTGATCACGCCAATGTATTTTTTGATAGTAGTGGCAACAAAGAGTTCGCCATCAGATCATTTATAAATTGTGACACTAAAAAGGTAGTATATATGATACAGTGTCCGTGTGGATTAAAGTACATTGGCAAGACCAAAAGGGCACTAAAAGAGAGGGTCCTTGAGCATTTTGGAAAGATAACCAAAGGGAAATCGACAGGGGTCATTTATGACCACTATAAGGAATGCCATCAGAATAATCTGAGGGGAACTACAGTAAAAGGGATCTATAATTTAAAGATATCGAATAGACGCGGTGATTTTGATAACATACTCTATTGCAAGGAGGCAATGTGGATTTTTAAACTTGGCACGGTAGTACCTGAGGGGTTAAATGCTGAATTAGATCTATCTCCCTTTCTTAGAGCTAATAGATATTGATATTGATCTAATAATGTTATTGGGAGGAAAATCAGTGCTCATTGCAGATGCTTTTGTGATCGGCATGTACACGCTTTGAATAACTCTAAGGAAAAATGGGTAAAGTATGTGTATGAATGGATCCGCAATGAATGACAAACTGTGCCTTTAAGACAATATGTGCCTTAATAATAAGTAACTAGGCGGGAATTGCCATGTAAATATGCAGCGTGGGATGATCTATCTGTTAAAGAACAACCTCTCTGGATGATGATGAGTGTTATGGTCTATTGATGGACTTTCCTTGTTTGGGATCCTACTTGATGTGGACATTTGATGTGCTGCTGTGGTATCTCCACTAAATTCAACCGGTATATGTGAAAAGTTTTCAAGAGTGGTACACGCATGGACCATAAGATCAAACATAGCCATGTTTTGCATGTTAGTTAGCAGGACAAAGCTGACTTACAGACGTATAGAAGCTGACTTACAGAACATCCTATATACAGGCCGCACCGCATACACGCTATGCAGTATACAAACAAATGGTAAGCATGACAACGGAGATGCGGTGGGCGGAGCCTGAGCCACTACATAGGTGGTGACGTTTGCTAGACAAACCACACCCTGATGAAACGTCCAATTGGGACGTGAAACGCGTCGGTGGGCGGAGCTGACGCGACTGCGTACACCGCAGCATCATCCACACACGTGAGGCACGGAACTCCGGGTTGGCGTCTTCCGTATAGGAGAGTTGCGGCATGGTGGAGCCAGCGGCATTACGCTCCCAGGCCAACTGATAGGACTCTGCCTGACGGACCAACGGAAGCTTCCAGGATGCGACACCTACATCTGATATGGGTGAGATCTACCCCTTCTTGCTTTGACCAAGTGGTGAATATTCAAGTTCTGATGGAACTTTGGTGAACTGAACCATTTGCTGGGATCCAAGTTAATCCTAAGGGGGCCCCCCATATCAAATATTAAGGCACATGTATGTGTGGTGAGTGAATGCGCGGACGTGTTTAAGTGCAGCAGGTTTGTTGTCTTTGGCCAGACACAGCTTTGCCTTTATACTTAAAATACTTGATCAATCATTAATACGCAGTCAGCGTTGCATATGTCATCCGCAACAAATGTTTTTATGGGGATTATTTGGGGGATATACTGACCTATGGCTAACATGTCTGAGGATTGGTGTCTTTTAATGATTTTGATATAATAAACGTACTTGGTATACTTTATGAGGCTGTGTGACCAATTCAATTGTATAGTATATGTTTATAGCCCAGGTTGGCCTCATCTCCATATCTGAGGGAGTGACAAGTCCCAAGTAATTAATGACACTGCTTATGCACAAATTTATTAGTTTAACGCATGCAAATTCCTCAGCAAACACAAGCTGCAAAACTGACAGAAGCTCTCCTTTCCAGAGTCCTGCAGCATGCAAATCCAAACAATGGTCAAAAAGCTGCCTGTCTGCACAGGCAGCTGAGCAGATTCTCACAGGCAGAGTACGAGTCACTCTTAGTAAAATGATAAAGCAGTAAAAAAGTGAATTTAACCAGTTTACCCCCGCCCGTATGAATTTCTCCATCCCTTTTTCCATCCTTTAACCCCCAGAGACGGAGAAATCCGTACTTTCCGCGCTCCCGCTGCTGCCCGCGCTCCCGCTCGCTCTAGCGTGCACTCCCGCGGGTAAACACGCCGCCCGCCGCTCGCCCGGAGATCAATGAACGGGAAAATCCATTCCCGTCCGTTGATCTAAGCCTCGCAATGATCCGCTGCTTATCCGATAAGCAGCGCGATCATTGTGGAAAAAAAACAACTTTACCAGCCTCCTAGTACTTCCTCCAAGCGTCCGGAAGGACGCTTGGAGGTCACATTAAAAAAAAAAAAGTTACTGTTGCCATCTTGTGGCCAAATAGTAAAACTACACCCTAAAGCATTTTTAACATACAATCACATTACTTATACACAATAAATTAACTCATTACCTCCCACACTCCCCTTTTTTTTTAGTAGTAAAATAAAACATTAAAACATTTACAATTAAAAAAAATACATAAATAGTTACCTTAGGGACTGAACTTTTGAAATACTTATGTCAGGAGGGTACAACATTGTTACTTTATAAACTATGGGCTTGTAATTAGGGATGGACGCAAAACTGAAAAAAATGCACCTTTATTTCCAAGTAAAATATTGGCGCCAAACATTTAGATAGGGACATAATTTAAACGGTTTTATAACCGGGACAAATGGGCAAATACATTTCATAGGTTTTAATTACAGTAGCATGCATTATTTAAAAACTATAATGGCCGAAAACTGAAAAACAATGATTTTTTCCCACATTTTTTCCTATTTTCCTATTAAAACATATTTAGAATAAAATAATTCTTGGCATAATGTCCCACCTAAAGAAAGCCTAATTGGTGGCGGAAAAAACAAGATATAGTTCATTTAATTGTGATAAGTAATGATCAAGTTATAGACGAATGAATGGAAGGAGCGCTGAAAGGTGAAAATTGCTCTGGTGCTCAAGGGGTAAAACCCCTCAGTGGTGAAGTGGTTAAAATAGGGAGAAACAGAGAAAGGTTTCGTTTTTAAAGGAGTGAGTGCAGCAGTATATTATGATAAGGCAAAAAAGGCATACTAAAAAACAGCAGTGTTTAAAGATGAACAAAGCTCAACTTACCAAAGTTATGAGAAACAGAGAAAGGTTTAATTTTGAAAGGAGTGAGTGCAGCAGTATATTATGATAAAGCAAAAAGTCATACTAAGAAACAGCAGTGTTTAAAGGTGAGCAAATGCTCAACTTACCAAAATCAGGTCATGAACCAGGTAGAGCGCCTCTGTGAGGTGTGGGGTGCTCTCTCTCAAATTTATAAATGACTGGAATCACCCAGAATGGGGGATGGGAATTCTGGGTGATTCCAGTCACTTATACATTTGAGACAGAGAACCCCACACCTCACAGAGGTGCTCTACCTGGTTCATGACCTGATTTTGGTAAGTTGAGCATTTGCTCACCTATAAACACTGCTGTTTCTTAGTATGACTTTTTGCTTTATCATAATATACTGCTGCACTCACTCCTTTAAAAATTAAACCTTTCTCTGTTTCTCCCTATTTTAAATTCACTTTTTTACTACTTTATCATTTTACTAAGAGTGACTCGTACTCTACCTTTATATTATGGATATGTGCACTGTCACTTTATACATGCTACTTGCACACGTTCTCAGTCTATTTTGTATGCATATCTTGCTGTTAAATGCATAATTGCACATTTTATTGCTGTAGACTTGTGGTGCACCTTCGGGTGCCTGGTATTTGCGTTCCTCTGGCAATCCCCTTTTTTTCCTTTTGTTTCCGTTCCCCAGCACCCTCCAAAAATCGTTTGCCTGAAGAAGCGGGACTGTTACCCGTGAAACGCGTTGCACTTTTGGAGTTACTAATAAATGTTACTTTAGACTGTAAGTAACCTGTCCATTGTCCGGCCTTTTTTACAGAAGGGAGGTGAGTCTTCCCCCTTTTTAACAATTTTAACCAATTTTATTCTGCTTGGCGCCTCTGTTATCGTAGTACACCCTTGGTGGAGGGGTGTATCCCCATTTTCTCCTATCTACAGAGAGCGACTTTTTAAACCTGAGCGGGGTCAGGTTACAATTCTCCCCGCCAGCCTGTCCAGTGGTTGCCTTTGTGGCGACCCACCCTTGTGAGTATAATCATCTCATTTATTCACAACAGATCTCTCCATGTTAACATACTGCACCATATTGGGCTCTCGGTTTCTCCCCCATTTTTCTAGCTTAAGTGTCTAAAAGTACACCCAGTTATTGGTTAAAAAATATGCTTTAACAAAGCATATGAAATTGCATTGAAGCCAGCTCCTGAGAGCAAGAAAGCGCATTCCACTGAGACTGTCTCCGCTTTCTGGGCAGAAAAGGATTCTGCCTCTGTTCTTCAAATTGTCAAAAACTGCCACATGAGCCTCTTATAATACAGTCATAAAGCATTATAGTTCGGATCTACCATGACATTTTGGTCATAATGTATTGTCAACAGTGGTCCCGCCCTGAGGGAAGTAATATTCTATATCTCCTGTACTGGTGGACCTGTCGTGGAGGCAAGTGGAGGCCAATAATTACTCTTTTGGTACTCCACGTAGTTTTCCACGTAGCCTCCATGACAGGTGGGGCAACCCACCCACAACTGAAACGGGAAGTCTCCTACCCATATATGGTGATATTCAAAACACTGAAGGTAGGTGGGTAGGAGGTGGCTATTTAAACTGTAGGGTAATTATTGGCTTCCAAAGACTATCTTAACTTATGGAAGGCAATTACATAGTTACATAGTTATTTTGGTTGAAAAAAGACGTACGTCCATCGAGTTCAACCAGAGAACAAAGTACAACACCAGCCTACTCCCTCCTCACATATCCCTGTTGATCCAGAGGAAGGCAAAAGAAACCTTACAAGGCATAGTCCAATTAGCCCCAAAAGGGAAAAAAATTCCTTCCCGACTCCAGATGGCAATCAGATACAATCCCTGAATCAACATCATTAGGCATTACCTAGTAATTGTAGCCATGGATGTCTTTCAACGCAAGGAAAGCATCTAAGCCCCCTTTAAATGCAGGTATAGAGTTTGCCATAACGACTTCCTGTGGCAATGCATTCCACATCTTAATCACTCTTACTGTAAAGAACCCTTTCCTAAATAAATGGCTAAAACGTTTTTCCTCCATGTGCAGATCATGTCCTCTAGTCCTTTGAGAAGGCCTAGGGACAAAAAGCTAATCTGCCAAGCTATTATATTGCCCTCTGATGTATTTATACATGTTAATTAGATCCCCTCTAAGACATCTTTTCTCTAGACTAAATAAACCCAGTTTATCTAACCTTTCTTGGTAAGTGAGACCTTCCATCCCACGTATCAATTTTGTTGCTCGTCTCTGCACCTGCTCTAAAACTGCAATATCTATTTTTGTAATATGGTGCCCAGAACTGAATTCCATATTCCAGATGTGGCCTTACTAGAGAGTTAAACAGGGGCAATATTATGCTAGCATCTCGAGTTTCTATTTCCCTTTTAATGCATCCCAACATTTTGTTAGCTTTAGCTGCAGCAGCTTGGCATTGAGTACGATTATTTAACATGTTGTCGATGCGTACTCCTAAGTCCTTCTCCAAGTTTGATGTCTCCAACTGTATCCCATTTATTTTGTATGGTGCTAGACCATTGGTAAGACCAAAATGCATGACTTCACATTTTTCAACATTGAATTTCATCTGCCATGTATGTGCCCATATAGCCATCCTATCCAGATCCTGTTGCAATATGACACTATCTTCCTGAGAGTTGATGATTCTGCACAATTTTGTATCATCTGCAAAAACAGCATTATTGCTCACTACTGCATCTACTAGGTCATTAACCCTCCTGGCGGTTGATTTTTTTATGCCAAATGGGCAGAAATCTGTCTTTTTTTTTATTTAATTTTTTTTGCTTCATGTAAAGCTACCAGAGTGGTAGCTACATGAAACACCACTAGAGGGAGCACGTGTCCCTCTAGTGCGATAGTCACCGGCATCTATAGCAAACAGGGGAACGCGTATATAACGCGTTCCCGTTTGGCTTCTCCTGTCGCCATGGCGATGATCGGAATGACGTCATGGACGTCAGCCGACGTCCTGACATCAGATGCCTCAGATCCAGCCCATAGCGCTGCCTGGAACTCATTGGTCCAGGCAGCGCAGGGCTCTGGCGGGGGGGGCCCTCTTCTGCCGCTGTGTGCGGGCGATCGCCGCAGGGCGGCGGCAATCAAGCTGTGCACGTGGCTAGCAAAGTGCTCCCTCTAGTGCGATCGTCACCGGCATCTATAGCAAACAGGGGAAGGCCTTTGCAAAGTCCAAGTATATCACATCTACAGCATTCCCAATATCCACATTTAGCGTTCACTACCTCATAAAAGCTGAGCATGTTAGTCAAACAGGACCTGTCTTTAGTAAACCCATGTTCAGGGCAGTTTCTAGGCTAAAATGCACCCAGTGCGAGAGTGTAAAAATTGCGCCCCCCCCCCCCCCCCGTGCCGGAGCCAGGTATAGGTGCCTGCAGTATAGGTTAGCTAGGTCTAGTTGCACTCAGTATAGGTAGTGGGCTATAGGTCCCCCCAATATAGGTAGCCAGGCATAGGTGCCCCAGTATAATTGCCCCCAGTATAGATTAGCCAGGTAGGTGCCTCCAGTATAGGTATCCAGTATAGTTCAGGGGCGGACTGGCCAGGGGGGCAATCTCCCCCCAGGCCACCTTTCATTCAGTGATTTAGGGTAGGTTTGGTGTCTGGTGTATTGGGGTTTGTTGTAAGGCAATGTGAAACTTGAGGCTAGCTGATAAAAGTGCAATCAGAGGACAGGCAAGCTGGTAAATATACACAGCATGATGCAGAACTTGCCTGGAGGGTCCGTGTGCAAACATCTGTCTGGTCTCTCCCCATTGTTATTATGACTGCATGTGTGGATAAGGTGTTATACAAGTTAAAGTTTTTGACAGTCCCTAGAATCCAGGAGGGCTACTTTCTGACTTGTGTGAGAGACTGGCAGGGACAGGAGTCATATTACAGGCAAGTAGCCTCTGTGTGATGTGCAATACAGATAAGCTCTCTGCTCCATCTCAGGCTATTCTCAATTTCTCTCCACTCCTCCTCTCTCTGGGCTAGTGCACGCCAAAATCGCAATAGCAATCGCTAGCAATTTGTGAGTGTGATTTTGTGAAACGATTTTCAGAGCGTTTTTTTTAATGAATTGCTCCAAAAAATGCTACATGCAGTGTAGCAATTCATTAAAAAATAGCTCTGAAAATCGCTTCACAAAATCACACTCACAAATTGCTAGCAATTGCTATTGCGATTTTGGCGTGCACTAGCCCAGAGGAGTGGAGAGAAATTGAGAATAGCCTGAGATGGAGCAGAGAGCTTATCTGTATTGCACATCACACAGAGGCTACTTGCCTATCATAGGACTCCTGTCCCTGACAGTCCCTCACACAAGTCAGAAAGCAGCCCTCCTGGAGTCTAGGGACTGTCAAAAACTTTTCAACTTGTATAACACCTTACCCACACATGCAGTCATAATAACAATGGGGAGAGACCAGACAGATGTTTGCCCACAGACCCTTCAGGCAAGCTCTGCATCATTCATGCTGTGTATATTTGCCAGCTTGCCTGTCCTCTGATTGCACTTTTATCAGCTAGCCTCAAGTTTCACATTGCCTTACAACAAACCCAAATACACCAGACACCAGACCTGCCCTAAATCACTGAATGAAAGGTGGCCTGGGGGGAGATTGCCCCCCTTCCCCCCTGGCCAGTCAGTGTAGCTGTATACAGTGCTTCCCTGAACTAATTACTTTGCAGTCCCCTGGGGAGAGGGAGGGAGAGTTCACAGTGCCCTTTGGCTGTCTGCGCTCAGGGCTGCCGCACGGCTGCACGGCCCCTAGAAACGGGTCTGCCCATGTTGATGCTGAGAAATTAGATTATTTTCTACTATGAAGTCATGTATAGTATCTCTTAGTAACCCCTCAAATAGTTTGCATACAACTGATGTTAAGCTTACAGGTCTATAATTTCCTGGATCTGATTTTTTGCCCTTCTTAAATAATGGGAAAAGTGGGCTGTACGCCAATCCACTGGGACTCTGCCAGTTGAAAGAGTCACAAAAGATAAGATAAAGGGGTTTATCTATATCTGAACTTAATTCCCTTAGGACCCGAGGATGCATGCCATCCGGGCCATGTGCCTTGTCTATTTTTAATTTATTTAGTCTTGCCTTCACTTCTTCCTGCGTTAAGTATTTAATATTACAGTTGGAAGATTGAGACTCTTCTGCATCTGTAATTTGCAACATTGCTGTTTCCTTTGTGAAGACAGAAGCAAAGAAAGAATTTAATAACTCTGCCTTACCTTGGTCATCCACCATTGAGTTCCCACCCTCATACTTTAGGAGTCCTATACAGTCAACCTTTCTTTTTTTAGAGTTGATGTACTTGTAAAACTTTTTGGGGTCAGATTTGATATCCCTAGCGATTTGATTTTCAGCTTCGATCTTTGCCAGCCTTATTTCTTTTTTTACAATTTTTATTGCACTCCTTCTAATTGCTTAGTGCAGCCTCGGTCCCCTCCTGTTTTAGGACATTATATGCATTCTTTTTCCTCTTCATTTTATCTCTAACCTTTCTATTCATCCATAGAGGCCTTTTTTTTTATTCCTAGACATTTTGTTGTCATATGGGATATACATACTACAATATTGATTGAGAATAATTTTAAAAGCTTGCCATTTCCATTCATTGCCCTCCCCTTGTAGTACATTATCCCAGTTCACCAAACTTAGTGATTGAACTTTGCTTTTCTAAACTTCATAATTTTAGTGGTCCCGCTGCCCCATGGCCTGTCACCAGATCAAACATTATCATGTTGTGATCACTATTTCCCAAATGTTCTTGAACCTGCACATTTGATACATTATCTGGTCTATTAGAAATGATCAGATCCAGTAACGCATTCTCCCTAGTTAGTTCCGTTACCATTTGAGTCAAGTAATTGTCCTGTAGTGCTGCCAGAAATCTGCTGCTTTTACCAGAATGGGTAGCCTCAATACTCCAGTCAATGTCTGGAAAGTTGAAGTCGCCCATAACTATGACCTCATTTTTACTTGCAGCTTTTTCAATCTGCTGTAGTAATCGCAGTTCTGCAGCTTCATTAATATGAGGTGGCCTCTGGCCTGTAGCATACCCCAATAAGCAATTGGCAACTTTTATTTCCACCATGAATATTTACCCACACGCAGGGGCGTAGCTAGGGGGGGTCGGGGTAGGACACGTGCCCCCGGGTGCTAGGTCCCCAAGGGCGCCCAGCTGAGCTGCAGGGGTTTTTTTGGGGGGAGGGGAGCATCGCAGAGAAGAGGGAAGAGCTGTGAGCAGCGGTGGAGAACCTTAGTGCTCTCCCTCCCTCACTCTCCCCTCCACAACTAATGTCCGGGTGGCTGGTGCAACGGGCGGGACTTACCTCCGTCTCGCTTCAGCGCCGGAAGTTCGGGTCCTGCAGCCGCTGCTCTGGTCTGGACCAGACCAGAGTAGCGGCAAATCCATCCTGCGCTGCGACGAGACGCAGGTAAGTTCCGCCCGCCGCTGCCAGCCACCCGGACATTAGTTGTGGATGGGACAGCGAGGGAGGGAGAGCCCCCTAAGGTGAGGGAAGGGGGGGAGACGTCCGCCCTTCCCCACTGTCCCCATAGCTCTCCCTCCACTGTGCTTCTCCCCTCCTGCTGGGTGGACACCTGGCTACCTAATCTGGGGACATATACCCCTGCCTACATATACTGGGCACATATACACCTGCCTACATATACTGGGACATATACCCACTGACTACATATACTGGGCACATATACCCCTGCCTACATATACTGGGACATATACCCCTGCCTACATATACTGGGACATATACACATGTCTACATATACTGGGACATATACCCCTGCCTACATATACTGGGACATATACCTCTGCCTACATATACTGGGATGTATACCCCTGCCTACATATACTGGGCACATATACACCTGGCTACATATACTGGGCACATATACCCCTGGCTACATATGCTGGGCATATATACCCCTGGCTACATATCCTGGGCATATATACCCCTGGCTATATATACTGGGCACATATACCCCTGGCTATATATACTGGGCACATATACCCCTGACTATATATACTGGGCACATATTTTACTCCTGGCTACATATACTGGGCACATATAACCCTGACTACACATACTGGGCACATATACCCCTGGCTACATATACTGGGCACATATACACCTGGCTACATATACTGGGCACATATACACCTAGCTACATATACTGGGCACATATACCCCTGGCTACCTGTTCTGTGGACATCTCTACCCCTGGCTACCTGTTCTGGGGACATCTATACCGCTGGCCACCTATTCTGGGGACATCTATACTGCTGGCCACCTATTCTGGGGACACCTATAGACCTGGGGCTACCTATTTTTGGGGAACCACTGCTGTCGGATTGAGTGTATTTTGGGGAACTGCTGCCAGGTGAGAGGTGTCTACCATATTAAGGGGGCATTCTGCCTATTTATGTGAAATGCTGTCTATTTATGTACCCCATGACTGCTGAATTGGTCTTGTTGGGGGCCTCATGGTTACTGAATTTGTCTTGTTGGGGGCCTCATGATTTGTTGGGGGCCTCAAGATCGCTGAATTTGTCTTGTTGGGGGCCTCATGATTGCTGAATTTGTCTTGTTGGGGGCCTCATGATTGCTAAATTTGTCTTGTTGTGGGGCCTCATGATTGCTGAGTTGGTCATGTTGGGGGCCTCAGCCGCCTCATGATTGCTGAATTTGTCTTGATGGGGGGGCTCATGATTGCTGAATTTGTCTTGGAACATGCTGGAAGGTACATACTGAGGGAGGGTGGGTGAGCGTGAACCTGCTAACTTCCTGTACATTTGGCTCCACCCATAACCACACCCACATTTTTATGTGGCCACGCCCCTTTTTGGGCGCTGCGCACGCCGCAGCCTTCGCCTTGGGGGACGCATTATTAGTATTTGTCCCCAGGCGCTGAAAGCCCTAGCTACGCCTCTGCCCACACGGACTCCACATCTTCGCAATCCTCCTCCATCTCATCGTTGAGGACAGCTGTAAAAGAATTCTTAACAAAGACTACAATTATTTATTGCATACTTACCGTTGAAATGCTAAACTTTTTACAGCACTTTATGCATTTACCGCACGTTTTACCGCGTAAAATCTTTCAGAATTGCTTTAAAAAAAGAAAATACCACGAGGTATTTCACCGGCAAAAAAAACATTTACCGCACATAGCTACCAGAATTTAGGCCAATGTGTGATATAAGAATGACTGAGCACAGTTTTACAAGAAGCAAAACTGTACCCACTCGTTTGGTCATGGCTGCGAGAGTTGAAGGGAACCTAAACTGAGACCAGTTGCCTGGCAGTCCTGCTGACGTCTTTGGCTGCAGTAGTGGCATGGTTAACAGACTTGAAACAAGCATGCACCTAATCCAGTCTGACTTCAGTCAGAGCACCTGATCTGCATGCTTGTTGAGGGGCTGTGGCTAAAAGTATTAGAGACACAGGATCAGCAGGAGAGTCAGTCAACTGGTATTATTTTAAAAGGAAAAATCCATATCCTTCTCAGTTTAGGTTCTCTTTAACTTACCTGGATGTTCACCTCTTGCTGCGATGCTCCACACTGTGTTCTATCCTCCTGATATGTCCTGTTTCACAGCCAGTGCCTCCTTTGTAACACATGAAGTATTGATAGGATGGAGTGCAGCAGCAATAGGTGACCATACAGATAAGTTCACTCTCACTACTGTGGCCTACTTAGACATAAGGGAGTACAGATGTGCTAAAACTATTCTCTCTCTTCCTTAGTGTGATGCACTGTATAGTATACTTCCATAGGCTATGTAACAGTATTGGATTTTTGTTTTGTTTTCTGTAGCACCTTTACATGCTGCATTAGCATGTACCTCTTTCACACAGCAGACATTGTTGTATTTCTAATAAACCATTCCAGCTCTCCCCACCACCATACACCTGCTGTCCAATCACTAAGAATCAGGCCCGGATTTACATCACAGGAGCCTATAGGCACAGATGTCTTGGCACCCTAGACTTCGCCCTCCATGAACCTACAAACTAGAGATGGCCCGAACGGTTCCTGGCGAACTTCCGAGGTTCGCGATCGCGGAGAACCACAAACTTTTTCCGGAAGTTCGGTTCACCCCCATAGTGCATCATGAGTGTCAACTTTGACCCTCTACATCACAGTCAGCAGGCACATTGTAGCCAATTAGGCTATACTCCACTCCCTCGTGTGCCTGCAGTAATTAGTGAAGGGATAGCTGCTGCAGACTCGCATAGGGAAAGCTTAGTTAGGCTCTTGTAGGCTTCTTAGCTTGCTCCTTGCTGATTCTAATTGCTAAAAAAGCACCCCTCGACAGCTCTTTTGAGAGCTAATCTTGTTCTTGTGATCTATTTTTTTTTCTTTTTTTTGTGTGGCCCACTTGCATTATATACAGCCCTGTCAGTCAGTCGCAGCTGGCCTTTGGCCCCTTGGTGGTATAATTACTGCTGTGCCAGGTGCAGATTATAATTCCCATCACTGCATACTACCTGTTGTTCACAGTGCACCCACCTACCTATGTGAGCGCACGCAGTGTCACTGTGCCTGTCTGGTACCTGTCTGTGTGTGACAGGTGCACATTGTAATACCCATCACTGCATATACCTATCTGTTGTTCACTTCAGTGCACCCACCTACCTACGTGAACGCACGCAGTCAGAGAGGAGTAGGAGGAGACGAGTTCCTGAAAGAAGCAGGGGGAGCTCATTGTCAGACACAGCTGGTGGCAGTATCCGGCGCCATGTATCGCCACCTATGGACAGCCAGCATACCTTTCACTTCATCCCCCCGATATGGACAAAACAGGTAGAGGTAGAGGCAGACCCGGAGGAAGGCCACCCGGCAGGTCTGTGCGGGGTCGTGGTGATATCATTTTGTGCGGCCCTGGTCCAAAGTACAGTGCTCAGAAGAAGGCACATCCCATCAACTCCCAAGATTGTCAGGACGTGGTTGACTATTTAACACAGAACACCTCATCTTCCGCAGCCACCAGCGCTACTCCAAGTACCACATCCGCTACATTTCGCAAGAGTTATTTGTTATGTTTGTATTATGAGGAAATCACTGGTGCACAGCCATTATTGTTACAACCAGATGAAGGCGCTAAGCAAGTTACACCACCTCATATGTCTGAGTTAGGCGACACTATGGACGTAACGTGTGTGGAGGGGGATGATGAAGTACATGCTGTTGGTGCAGTTTTGGAGGTGTCTGAGGCAAAGGAAGCTGGGCAGGATGATTTTGATGATGATACGGATCCCACGTATGTTTCCAATAGAGGAGATGAACAGGGGGACAGTTCAGAGGAGGAGTCAGAGAGGAGTAGGAGTAGACGAGTTCCTGAAAGAAGCAGGGGGAGCTCGTCGTCAGAAACAGCTGGTGGCAGTGTCAGATTTCTGTTATAACCACACTGAAACCCTGTCTTCTATATTATTTTTAGTTAACCATGATGATTCAAATAAGCCTGATATGTGTGCATTTTAAGAATTAGTGTCCGTTATATGCTAGCTAGAGTTATTCCTTTTGAAAGACATCCATGGCTACAATTACTAGGTAATGCCTAATGATGTTGATCCAGGGATTTTATCTGATTGCCATCTGGAGTCGGGAAGGAATTTTTTTCCCTTTTGGGGCTAATTGGACCATGCCTTGTAAGGGTTTTTTCGCCTTCCTCTGGATCAACAGGGATATGTGAGGGAGCAGGCTGGTGTTGTACTTTGTTCTCTGGTTGAACTCGATGGACGTATGTCTTTTTTTCAACCAAAATAACTATGTAACTGTAACTATGTAACAAGTGCAAATAGCAAAATCTTCAGAATATATTTGAAATTAGGCTAAGGGAAATTGTTTTTACTTTTATGGAGATTTAGATAAAAGTTCCAGACAGACCAAGGTTGCCATGCCTTTCTTTGTTTTGAGAACACTATCTTATTTTGAAATTAGTGACAACAGCAAACATGTTATGGTAGTTCATTGTGACTTTTATAAAATGCCAGATAGATATAGCATTTTTAATCATAAGCTTAATACATATTACACCGCCATCTGGCGTTTTTTTGTAATCTTTTATAAGTTTATAAAATTAATGATTTCTTCATAAAAAAAATTATAGAATGAAATGATTTAGATAGCTGATCAGTATACACAATATTTGATTACTCTTTAAGGATAGTATAGTGTTTAAGTATTAATTTACTGTAAGTCTAAA
>NW_027152407.1:202500-247456 GCF_040937935.1 Hyperolius riggenbachi | reverse complement strand
GTATGGCCCTGCAGCGAGGTGTTAAAGCTGCAGAGTGCAGAAGTGTGAAAAATTGCCTGGTTGCGAGGGGGGTGTAAGCCTGTAGTCCTCAACTGGCTTAAATGTTTGCTTTTGATCCCCCCCCCCCCCTCCAGTGACTCTATCTGGGTTTTTGTACACTTTTCTTTTTTTAAGTAATTGTGGCTGCAGGGATACCGTGAAGGTTTAGAAATTTGCCTATCATTAGTCAATGGGGCATCACAATGTTTTGTGATGTTCAGTGACTCCTAATCACAGGCAACTGCTAACAAGGCTTAGTCATATACAGTGCTGCCCATAATTATTCATATTTCTGGCAAATTTTGACTTTACATTACTACTTTTCAACCAATAAGTAATTTTGTTGATGAGAAATGAAATTTGGTGTATCCCAAAATATAAGCTGATGTACAAGAGGCATTATTGTGAGAGGAAAAAACATACATTTAAACAAAGTGACCAGGCCAAAATTATTCATACCCTTCAAACTGTCAGTCTGAGGGGAAATCCAAAGTTCTATACCATTCCAAATACTCCAAACTGTTCTAAAGCATCCTAATTACCCTGATTAATTTGGAACAGCTGTTGCAATCTACTCAACAGGTGAAAATCCGCAGCTCTCTGCAGTTGGTTTGTGGATAGTCATGGCTAAGACAAAGGACCTCAGGACCTACTACACTATATTGTCTGTCGGCCTCTCCCCACTTTTTTTGAACCAGACAATAAGGGCCCTCTCACAGTATAAAGTGTGTAGGAAGGGGGCAATTGTTTTCCTGTGCACTTGTACTTTGCAATTGTACCAGCAGTAAAAGTTGTATTGAATGGTGTTGTATGGCATTATGGCAGAAATGCCACATTCAGAGAATGGGATCAGCTGTTCTTGGGATCTGGGATCAGCGATGGTGTCCTTGTGGTTGCATGTGGCTCAATAATCAGATGAGAACGCATGCAGTGTGAAAGGGGCCCCATACTACCTGTTGGCATTTGGATGTGTTTGGAACTGAATAACCCCCTCTGTACGGTGCAGCAGCACGCATTATTCTGACATCCGTAGCAGCCAATCAGGAGTCAGATCTGCCTGGCCAGGTTAGACTTCTGCAATGTGTGATGTGGAGGAGACTATATTCCTGCGATGGTGCTGTGCTCATACAGAGGTCATTCAGCTGTAACTAGCAACATAATGGTGGTTCAGGAAAGTCTCTGTTCTGTGTGTTTAGGTGGGAGCCGTGAGCGTCTCTAGTGCAGAATCATCACGATGGCGGCAGACAGTGCTGAGCGAGAGGAAGATGGCAGCCCGGAGATTGTATTGAGCGGTAACATCTTGGGATCTTTTACGGAGAGCAAACAGACACGAGACCTGATTGTCAACCTGCAGATGTCCTGTATGGAGCCGGTGAGCAGAGAGGTGTGCGCACAGAGGTTTAATGGTGAGCGATCCATATGTGTGTGACTGCGGGACATAGTGAGTCCTGCTGATCCAGAATCTGTTTGTGGGTAGAGGTGGAGGGGGGATTGCTGGGGTAATAGATTGAACTCTGCGCTTGGGGATTAGGCAGGGGTAGGAGACGAGAAGCCTGTATGTTCCTTGTCTGAGGCTCACCATCCTCTCTTCTTTCATTGTAGTTATGGACCATTATCAGGAGCAGCCTCACCTTCTGGATCCACATCTAGGTAAGCTATTTCCATAACCATAGACAATAGAGTTGGGGCCAGCAAGGCACCTCCAGGCTGCAGAGCAATGTTGCTAATGTTAATAAGTGTGGAGCCAGTTGACACTTCACTTTGTACACAGATCACTTTGTGAATGTGAACCTGTCAGGGCTGCTATATCATGATCATGGCTTCAAAGTGATAGGTTCAGATCAGGATCATTGCTACAGAGTCATTGCTTCAGATCAGGTTCACAGTGTCAGAACAGGGTCAGGACTCCAGTCAGTGGCTCAAATCAGTCATTCCGTCGAGTCGTGGGTTCAGATCAGGGGTGTGGCTCCAGAGTCATAGGTTCAGATCAGGGGTGTGGCTCCAGAGTCATGGGTTCAGATCAGGATCATGGCTACAGAGTCATGGGTTCAGATCAGGATCATGGCTACCGAGTCATGGGTTCAGATCAGGATCATGGCTACCGAGTCATGGGTTCAGATCAGGATCATGGCTACCGAGTCATGGGTTCAGATCAGGATCATGGCTACCGAGTCATGGGTTCAGATCAGGATCATGGCTACCGAGTCATGGGTTCAGATCAGGATCATGGCTACCGAGTCATGGGTTCAGATCAGGATCATGGCTACCGAGTCATGGGTTCAGATCAGGATCATGGCTACCGAGTCATGGGTTCAGATCAGGATCATGGCTACCGAGTCATGGGTTCAGATCAGGATCATGGCTACCGAGTCATGGGTTCAGATCAGGATCATGGCTACCGAGTCATGGGTTCAGATCAGGATCATGGCTACCGAGTCATGGGTTCAGATCAGGATCATGGCTACCGAGTCATGGGTTCAGATCAGGATCATGGCTACCGAGTCATGGGTTCAGATCAGGATCATGGCTACCGAGTCATGGGTTCAGATCAGGATCATGGCTACCGAGTCATGGGTTCAGATCAGGATCATGGCTACCGAGTCATGGGTTCAGATCAGGATCATGGCTACCGAGTCATGGGTTCAGATCAGGATCATGGCTACCGAGTCATGGGTTCAGATCAGGATCATGGCTACCGAGTCATGGGTTCAGATCAGGATCATGGCTACCGAGTCATGGGTTCAGATCAGGATCATGGCTACCGAATCATGGGTTCAGATCAGGATCATGGCTACCGAGTCATGGGTTCAGATCAGGATCATGGCTACCGAGTCATGGGTTCAGATCAGGATCATGGCTACCGAGTCATGGGTTCAGATCAGGATCATGGCTACCGAGTCATGGGTTCAGATCAGGGTAATGGTGTTTAAATTTCGAACCAATTTCTGACTCTGATGCCTATTATTATTTGTATGTAATCAAGTGAACCCATTCAGTTATAAAGTTTTTTTATTATTACTATTTAGTATTTGTATTGTATAGCTCCGACACCTTATGCAGAGCTGTACACAGTATATTGTCTTGTCACTTAAAGAGGAATGTTAACCAAGGAATAAACCAGTGCTAGTCGTAATGAAAAAATCTACGCTTACGGGTCGTTACGCGTAATTTTACGCTATTACGCATTACGCAATTACGGTTACGGCGTAAGAAAGTATCTACGGGGCAGTACCGTAATTACGCGTTGAAGCTACGCAGTTACGCGTAAGGATACCGTAATTCAGTTGCTTACGTTACGATATTACGCTTGCTGCCGTAACGTCCACGCGTACGTTTTGACGCATGTTTAACATATGTACGCAATAGCTGTCACTCACTAGGCGCCGCCTACTACGCGTACGTTTTGACGCATGCAAGGCTGATATGTACGCAGTAGGCGGCGCCTTGTGAGTGACAGCTATTGCGTACATATGTTCCGCATGCGTCAAAACGTACGCGTGCGCACGCATTCCGGGCACACTCAGCCTCTAAGCCTGTGATTGGCTAATGCGTACAGAACAACAGGAAGTTCAAAAAAACAGGCAGGACGCGTGTAAGAGACCTGGAGAGAGACACAGACTTCCTCTGCAGGGCACCAGAATCCACAGCCAGCCAGAATGCCTCCAAAGAATTGCCCTAAATTGAAAAGGATGGTGATTGAGGTAAGTGATCTATTGAACAAAATGCATATATGTTTGGTACTGTTTCTGTGCATTTATTTATATTTGACATTAAAAAGTTTATCAGGTGTTTGAGAGTTTTTTTATTTTATTTGTCACTGTAACTTTGCTTGTACCACTACTGTTAAAGGGACTCCGAGCTACGCGTCATGACGGTGGTCGGCGTGACAGTCCTGCGCATATGCGGGTTTACTGCGCATGCGCAGGACTGTCACGCCAGCTGCCGTCATGACGCGTATCGGCCGGCATAATGACGTGCCTCTTCCTATACCAGCAGGTGTCGGGCCGACACTCGTCTGAGTGTCGCGGCTGTGTGCTCGGAGTCCCTTTAATAGTAGAGACACATTCACACTGTATTTTGCTAAATGGTAGCTATTTTTTTTTAGCAGTTTTCAAGCGGTTGTTTAGCGGTTTGCGTTTACCTCTTTTTGCGCGGTTTGCGTTTTTTGTATGGGAGTTCCAACTTCCTAGCATCTACAGCATTTTGCGAATAGTGATTAGTGTTCTGATTGGGTGTTTTTTTTTTTTTTTTTTTTCTGGATCAAAAATGCAATAGCAGCATAGGGGGCAATATTGTGGCTGGGAACGCTAAGAATCACTTGCGTTCCCAGCCTGACGGACGGTGACGGCGAAACCGGAAGTAAACGCCGGCGGGGACGGGAGGATCGGAGGGACACGGCGAGGGCACCGATCAGCTGTAGGGGGCTGAGGGAAGCCCCAGGTTAGTAAAACTTTTTTTTTTCCGGGTTAACCCATTGAGGACCACAGTCTTTCTACACCTTAAGGACCAGACCCTTTTTTTCCATTCAGACCACTGCAGCTTTCACGGTTTATTGCTCGGTCATACAACCTACCATCTAAATGAATTTTACCTCCTTTTCTTGTCACTAATACAGCTTTCTTTCGGTGCAATTTGATTTCTGCTGTGATTTTTAGTTTTTATTATATTCATCAAAAAAGACATGAATTTTGTCAAAAGAATGATTTTTTTTTTTAACTTTCTGTGCTGACATTTTTGAAATAAAATAAAATTTCAATATACATTTTTGTCCAGTTTTATTCTGCTACATGTCTTTGATAAAAAAAAAAGTGTATATTTACTGGTTTGGGTAATAGTTATAGCGTTTACAAAGTATGGTGCCAAAATTATATTTTCCCATTTTGAAGCATCGCTGACTTTTCGGAGCACCTGTCAGGTTTTAGGAGGTGGCAAAATTCTATGATTAAATACCCCCCCAAATGACCCTATTGTGGAAAGAAGACATCCCAAAGTATTCACTAGGGCCCGTTCAGATCACAAATGCGGATGGCCATGCGTGCGGAACGCGTGTGGACCGCAACGCGTACGAACGCATGGCCATCCGCGTTTGTGTGCGTTGTGTGGCTGATCCCATCACTGAAAAGTGAATGGGACAGCCACGCGTTTTGTCAAAATCTGCGTGCAGCATGCGTTCCCGGACCGCACAGGTCCGGAACGCATGCAGTGTGAACATCAGACAGTGCACTCTATGCACTGTCTGATGTCATGCATGTCGGCCTCCTTTCCAAAACGCTGCTGGAAACGCGTGCAGTGTGAACGGGCCCTAAGAGGCATGGTGAGTTCATAGAAGATTTTTTTGTCACAAGTTAGCGGAAAATGACACTTTGAAACAAAAATAAAACAAAAATAAGTTTCCATTTCTGCTAACTTGTTAAAAAAAAAATCTGCCACGGACTCACCATGCCCCTCTCTCAATACCTTGGGGTGTCTACTTTCCAAAATGGGGTCATTTGTGGGGTGTGTTTACTGTCCTGGCATTTTGGGGGGTGCTAAATTGTAAGCACCCCTGTAAAGCCTAAAGGTGCTCATAGGACGTTGGGCCCCTAAGCGCACCTAGGCTGCAAAAAGGGGTCACACATGTGGTATTGCCGTACTCAGGAGAAGTAGTATAATGTGTTTTGGGGTGTATTTTTAAACATACCCATGCTGGGTGGGATAAATATCTTTCTAAATGAGATTTTTTTGATTTTTTTTTTTTTTTTACACATAATTGTCCATTTACATAGAGATTTCTCCCACCCAGCATGGGCATGTGTAAAAATACAACCCAAAACACATTATACTACTTCTCCTGAGTACGGCGATACCACATGTGTAACACTTTTTTCTAGCCTAGGTGCGCTAAGGGGCCCAACGTCTTTTGAGTACCTTTAGGATTTCACAGATCATTTTCATGAATTTAGTTTCTAGACTACTCCTCATGCTTTAGGGCCCCTAAAATGCCAGGGCAGTATAGTAACCCCACAAATGACCCCATTTTAGAAAGAAGACACCCCAAGGTATTCTGTTAGGAGTATGGTGAGTTCATAGAAGATTTTATTTTTTTGTCACAAGTTAGCGGAAATATATATATTATTTTCCCCCCAAAGTGTCATTTTCCGCTAACGTGACAAAAAATAAAATCTTCTATGAGCTCACCATACTCCTAACAGAATACCTTGGGGTGTCTTCTTTCTAAAATGGGGTCATTTGTGGGGTTACTATACTGCCCTGGCATTTTAGGGGCCCTAAAGCATGAGGAGTAGTCTAGAAACTAGTAGTCTAGAAAAATGGATGGGTGGCAGTGAAAGGTGGTGACAGGGGATGATTGATGGGTGATTGACAGGTGATTTACAGGGGAGACTAGATGTATACAAGGGGGGTGGGGCTGAGTATGTGGGCGGGTAAATGGCTGCCCAAGGTGCACATTAGGGTCTGATCTGATAGGTAGCAGTGACAGGGGGTGATTGATGGGTGATCAGTGGGTGATTTAGAGGGGAGAACAGATGTAAACCATGCACTTTGGGGGTGATCTGATGGTGGGTCTGAGGGCAATCTGAGGGTGTAGGCGGGTGTTTGTGTGCCCGCAGGGGCCAGTTTAGGTTCTGATCTGATGGGTGGCAGTGAGAGGTGTTGACAGGGGGTTATTGATGGGTGATTGATGGGTGATTGACAGGTGACCATTGGGTGCTTATAAGGGAGGATAGATTTGGGGAGCAGATGGTTTTCATAGGCAGTCATATGTTGATTCCAGTGTCTCAAAATATCAGTCAGAAGTATTCATAGCTGGCTAACAATATCTGTGATAGTCATCATAGGTTGCTCCCAATATCTGGCACTAGCCATAGTTGGGCCACAACATCTTTCACTTTATGTAATTATAGATGGCAAGCAATATCTGTCTGAAGTTATAGGTGGCCACTTATATCTTCTTGTAGTCATCATTATTCCATAAGTATCTGCCCGCAGTCATAGTTGGTTGAATTTGGTTCCAAAAAATTTTTGACACTGTCATATAATTGTTATATGTTGAAACATGATTAAAGTAAAGTTAATCCTAATTAATAAATAATTAATCTATACAATGGTCATGAATACTGTAAAAAAATTTTGCAGGAATTTACTAAAGGCCGATATGACCTGTCGGTGGGCGAGGCAAAGAAGCGGGTGGTCCGGAAGGTCCAGTTCCTGTTGAGGAAAGACTTCAACAGGAACTTGAAGGTGAAGCAGGTCCAGATGATGTGGAGCGACCTGAAGAGGAGGGACAAAGAGCTCGTCAAGAGCATTCAGGAAGCTCTGTCATGTAAGTCAGCAAACTACTAGTTTATGTATGTGTATCTTGGTGTCTTTATACTGTATCTAATTATCCTATAAAAATACCATGTGCAGTGAATATTATAATAGAGTTGTGTAGTATATACCCGTTCAATATTCACAGCTCATCACTTTTCCCACCTTTTTTTTTTTTCTTTTTTTTTGGACGGATTTATTCCAAAATGGGTTACCTAAACTATTTTTTGTGCTCCTGTGTGGGCATAGTGATGATATTTGTGCAGTATTTGCTGAGTGTTCGTTTTTGATAACCACTGATGATCACCGGGTACTCTCCATGCCCTTGGCAACTGCCAAGGTTTGCCTTGTGCATGATCCGGCTCTGGTGCACAGCCATTTTAAGATCTCTCCAGAGTTATTAAATTTGATTGATGCCTATGTTCATGTTTGGCCTCTCAAGGGCATACGCAGACTTGGCTCAAAGCCACTCCTTTGATATATTTGCTGTGTGTGTAGGGTCTTATTCCTAATAAAGATGAACCATTGCCCCAGGGCCCAGTCTACGTTCAAGAGCGCTCTTTATAGCCTATCCTATTTATATTTTACTATATTTAAGAGTCCTATTCTTTCATGTCCAATAAAGAAATAAAAGGTATTAGAATATAAGTTTAAAGAAAAAAAAATTACTTTCAGTAAAAACGTAATACTTTTTACCAATTTCATGACATATTTTGTTCTCATTATATTATTTATTATTGTTTATTACAGCTGGATCTGCTTCTCGTCCACCGGCACCACCTGCACAGCAACGCCCAGCCCGCCGACAGGACAGGAGGACCCCCACCCGTCTGCGCAGCCCCAGGACCTGCAGGAAGGAGATGCCCCTGGACCCAGCACCTCCCGGTCTTCCTCCCCAGGCCCCTCCTTTCACAGCCAGCGAGTGGCCAGGTGATTTGCCGGATGCCTCCAGACAGGTAAAAATCTTGCAGTCTATAATTAAGAGGTTTTGGATCAGGATCAGGGGTCGAGTCCTGCGTGAACGCGGGTGGACGACGTACACTTACTTTTATTGGAGACTGGACGTCGTCCATCCTTGCACCCTGGAGGGGAGCAGCGCAGTGGAGAGGAGCATTGGGCAGAGCAGTGGGGAAGGGCGGACGTTTCCCCCCCCCTTCCTCACCTTGGCTGTTAGTGGCAGCGGGCCTCAGTGGGCGGGATTTACCTCCTCCTGTTCCGGAGAGGTGACGTTGTGTGTGCAGCTAGTCTGGACTAGTCAAGACCAGAGCAGCGGCACAGCTTCAACTCGCCGGAATGAGGAGGTGGTAAGTCCCGCCCACTGATGCCTGCTGCCACTACCAGCCACCACCGCAATCGTTCTGGAGGGGAGAGCCAGGAAGAGGAGCACAAGGTAAGGGAAGGGGGGGTGGGGGGAACGTCCACCCTTCCCCGCTGCTCTGCCCAATGCTCCTCTCCACTGCGCTGCTCCCCTCCAGCTGTGTGGACACCTGGCTACATATGCTGGTGCCACTATACACCTGGCTACATATACTGGGGCCACTATACACCTGGCTACATATACTGGGGCCACTATACACCTGGCTACATATACTGGGGCCACTATACACCTGGCTACATATACTGGGGCCACTATACACCTGGCTACATATACTGGGGCCACTATACACCTGGCTACATATACTGGGGCCACTATACACCTGGCTACATATACTGGGGCCACTATACACCTGGCTACATATACTGGGGCCACTATACACCTGGCTACATATACTGGGGCCACTATACACCTGGCTACATATACTGGGGCCACTATACACCTGGCTACATATACTGGGGCCACTATACACCTGGCTACATATACCGGGGCCACTATACACCTGGCTACATATACCGGGGCCACTATACACCTGGCTACATATACTGGGGCCACTATACACCTGGCTACATATACTGGGGCCACTATACACCTGGCTACAATATACTGGGGCCACTATACACCTGGCTACAATATACTGGGGCCACTATACACCTGGCTACAATATACTGGGGCCACTATACACCTGGCTACAATATACTGGGGCCACTATACACCTGGCTACAATATACTGGGGCCACTATACACCTGGCTACAATATACTGGGGCCACTATACACCTGGCTACAATATACTGGGGACACCTATACACCTGGCTATACTGGGGCCACTATACACCTGGCTATACTGGGGCCACTATACACCTGGCTACATATACTGGGACCACTATACACCTGGCTACATATACTGGGGACACCTATACACCTGGCTATACTGGGGCCACTATACAACTGGCTACATATACTGTGGACACCTATACACCTGGCTATACTGGGTACACCTATAGACCTGGCTACCTATTCTGGGAATATCTATACATCTGGCCACCTATTCTGTGGACACCTATAGACGTTGCTAGCTATACTGGGGGTACCTATTTTGGGGGAACTGCTGTCAGATCTGTATTTATGGTGAACAGATGATGCCAGATTACGTGTATTTTGGGGAATCTCTGCCAGATTTTGTATGTTCGTGAACCACTGCTGACAGATTACATGTATTTTGGGTGTTACGTGTATTTTGGGTGATCCACTGACAGGTTTCGCGTATTTTGGGGAACTGCTTCCAGATTATGTGTATGTTGGGGGAACTGCTGCTGGCAGATTGTCTATTTTGGGGTAACCACTGCCATATTATCTGTATTTTGGAGGAACCTCTGCCAGATTATGTGTATATTTGGTGAAATGCTGTCAGACCAGCCTCGGACAGGCCCACCGAACCACCGATGGTCCCATCGGTGGGCCCCGGCCGTCCCGCCTCCTGGGGGCCCCAGTGCTAAAAAGGAGGGGGGCTAAGCGCAGGAAGGGGGGACATTGTGCACAGATCGGCGGGGAGGGGCGGAAGCCTCCCCCCCCTCCCTCACCTAGGGGCCCCCCTTCCGCGCTCCCCCCCCCCTCTCCAGAATTGCAGACAGCGGGGAAGAATCACTTAACGGCATGAGTTACGGAGATGAGATCCGTAGCTCTGCGTGCCGCTGGCTGGTCTGCTCTGGTTCCTGAACTGACTGTCCAATCACGCTCTCGCAGGAAGTACTGCGAGAGCGTGATTGGACAGTCAGTTCAGGAAGCAGAGAGCAGACCAGCCAGCGGCACGCAGAGCTACGGATCTCATCTCCGTCATGCTGGTAAGTGATTATTTGCCGCTGGCTGCAATTCTGGAGGGGGGGCCCCTAGGTGAGGGAGGGGGGTTTCTGGTCACTGCTGCCCACATTACGATTTTCTGGTCACTGCTGCCCACATTAGGATTTTCTGGTGTCTGCTGCCCACATTGTGATTTTCAGGTGTCTGCTGCCCACATTGCGATTTTCAGGTGTCTGCTGCCCACATTGCGATTTTCAGGTGTCTGCTGCCCACATTACAATTTTCAGGTGACTGCTGTCCACATTGCGATTTTCTGGTGACTGCTGCCCACATTACGATTTTCAGGTGTCTGCTCCCCACATTACGATTTTCTGGTCACTGCTGCCCACATTGCGATTTTCAGGTGTCTGCTGCCCACATTGTGATTTTCTGGTCACTGCTGCCCACATTACGCTTTTCTGGTGACTGCTGCCCACATTGCGATTTTCAGGTGTCTGCTCCCCACATTACGATTTTCTGGTCACTGCTGCCTACATTGCGATTTTCTGGTGTCTGCTGCCCACATTACGATTTTCAGGTGTCTGCTGCCCACATTACGCTTTTCTGGTGACTGCTGCCCACATTGCGATTTTCAGGTGTCTGCTGCCCACATTACGATTTTCTGGTCACTGCTGCCTACATTGCGATTTTCTGGTGACTGATGCCCACATTGTGATTTTCTGGTCACTGCTGCCCACATTACGCTTTTCTGGTGACTGCTGCCCACATTGCGATTTTCAGGTGTCTGCTGCCCACATTACGATTTTCTGGTGTCTGCTGCCCACAGTACGATTTTCTGGTCACTGCTGCCCACATTGCGATTTTCAGGTGTCTGCTGCCCACATTACGATTTTCTGGTCACTGCTGCCCACTTTTGGGGGGGGTATCTGGCACCAACCTGATTGCATTTTGGGGGGTATCTGCCGCCAATCTGATTGCATTTTGTGGGGGTATCAGCCGCCAACCTGATTGCATTTTGTCGGAAAATCTGCTGCGATTTGACTACTTGATGAATTATCATGAGGCATGTAACTACTTGAATATTTTATCTAAAATGTATCTGGTCGGACCTAATCTCTGTGAATAACACCGCTACTTATGTTGTGTTTTTTTTTTTTTTTTTTTAAGTCTGCCCATGACTCATCGTGACCACGCCGATGTTCCAGTGCGTGGTGACACCCATTTACTTTCGCTGCGGCGCGCTGCGCGCGCCGCATGTGGACATATCCCTATTGGAGACTGTCCTCAGAAGTGCTCACAATCTTTTCCCTACCATAAACTCATGCAAAATTTCTAGAGTACATGTGTATGTGAGCCCAAAATGGGGGGGTGGCGAGGAGGAGGGGATCGGGGGGGGGCCCCAGGCTGAAACTTCCTTGGTGGGCCCTTAGTGTCCCAGTCCGACCCTGTGTCAGACTACATCTACTTTTTGGGGATACACTACGACAGAGCTCAAACTTCCCCTGGCAGACCATTTATACCACTAAGGACATGTATATTTGGCCCCACCCATGACCATGCTCACGCTATGCTTAAACAAACCCATTTTTTGGCGCACCGCACTATGCGCGGCGAAGAGATTTTTTGGGTGAGTCCACTCCTCTCTTTTTCAAGGACTACACCCCTGATCAGGATGATACCATTTATTGGCTAACTTAAAAGAATAGAAGCATGCAAGCTTTACACTGTCGAGGTACATTTCCATTACATGCGGTACGATGTGGCACACCACGGGTGTCCTGAAACCATTGCACGGCAGTGGTATAGTTTGTATTGCGTTCAGGTTATACGGAGCGGTGTAGACTGATCCAAGAATCTGCAGCATGCTGCAGATTCTTGCAGGGCTGCATCTGCGTCCCATCTCCTCTAATCACTTCTGCATTGGGAGATGCGGAAGTGATGCGGCGAGGTGGCACTTCTATGGTGGAACAGGGCCCTAAATATTATTGTATAAGCTTTACATTAAAAAAAAATTTTTTTTTTCCTTGATACAATGATTTTACATTTTACAATCATGGTAACCTATTTTCCCTATTCTTTCCACAGTTCCACTGTCTACCCACTTGAAATTGAGGAGGGACCATAGGAGGCTGAAGGCAAGTGTGAGGCGGCATCAGAGAGGAGTGCCGGTCCGGGACTTCCTTATTCTCAAGCAGCAGGTCCTGGAGCTGCGCCAAAAAACGGCCCAGCAGGACGAGCTCATCGCCCGATTAATGGGCACCGGGGGCAGGTGTGATGCCTAACTTTTTTTTTTGTGTGTGGTTTTTTTTTGGGGGGGGGGGGGGGATAGTTTTGTTGGACCATTGTAGCCCCTGACACACTCCAATGAGTTGTGGTTCACCATGAGCTTGCTGGTTATTTTGCACCTCTCGGTCAGCCCCGTTTGTATGGGCGTGCGATACGTGCAATAGCCCGGGGCGCTGGATTGCAGGAGGGGAAACAGAGGTGGTGGGAGTGAGTACAATAGTAATAACTCACCTTCGTTCAGTAGAGTAGCCGATCCCACGCTGCTTCAATGTACTTCCTTTCCCGGCATCTGTCTCTCAGTAACAGCGCCTCCCTGTGATGATGTTCCGCATGTCAACACAGGGGGGCGCTGTTACTGAGACAGATGCCGTGAAAGGAAGAACATTGAAGCAGCGTGGGATCGGCTATTCTGCTGAACGAAGGTGAGTTATTACTATTATGCCCGCTCTTACCAAGCTGCAGCGCCTACCTATCTAAACTATACTGCAGCACCTACCTACCTACCTAATCTAAACTGCAGAACCTACCTACTCTATACTGCTGCACCTATCTACATAATCTATACTGCAGCACCTACCTACCTACCTACCTAATCAATACTGCAGTGCCTACCTACCTGCCTAATCTATACTGCAGCACCTATCTACCTACGTTAGATGTACTGCAGCAACTACCTACCTACCTACCTACCTAATCTACACTGCAGCACCTACCTACCTAATCTATACTGCAGTGCCTACCTACCTGCCTAATCTATACTGCAGCACCTACCTACCTACCTACGGTAGCTGTACGGCAGCACCTACCTACCTACCTACCTGCCTAATCTACACTGCAGCACCTACCTGCCTAATCTATACTGCAGCACCTACCTACCTACGGTAGCTGTACGGCAGCACCTACCTACCTGCCTAATCTACACTGCAGCACCTACCTACCTACCTACCTACCTAATCTATACTGCAGTGCCTACCTACCTGCCTAATCTATACTGCAGCACCTACCTACCTACCTACGGTAGCTGTACGGCAGCACCTACCTACCTACCTAATCTACACTGCAGCACCTACCTACCTACCTACCTAATCTATACTGCAGTGCCTACCTACCTGCCTAATCTATACTGCAGCACCTACCTACGGTAGCTGTACGGCAGCACCTACCTACCTACCTACCTACCTGATCTATACTGCAGCACCTACCTAGCTACCTACCTAATCTATACTGTAGTGTCTACCTACCTATCCAAATCTATACTGCAGCACCTACCTACGGTAGCTGTACTGCAGCAACTACCTACCTACCTGCCTAATCTATACTGCAGCACCTACTTACCTACCTAATCTATACTGCAGTGCCTACCTACCTGCCTAATCTATACTGCAGCACCTACCTACCTACCTACGGTAGCTGTACGGCAGCACCTACCTACCTACCTACCTACCTACCTGATCTATACTGCAGCACCTACCTAGCTACCTACCTAATCTATACTGTAGTGTCTACCTACCTATCCAAATCTGTACTGCAGCAACTACCTACCTACCTGCCTAATCTACACTGCAGCACCTACCTACCTACGGTAGCTGTACTGCAGCACCTAACTACCTACCTACCTAATCTATACTGCAGTGCCTACCTACCTACCTACGGTAGCTGTACTGCAGCACCTACCTACCTACCTACCTACCTGATCTATACTGCAGCACCTACCTAGCTACCTACCTAATCTATACTGTAGTGTCTACCTACCTACCTAATCTATACTGCAGCACCTACCTACGGTAGCTGTACTGCAGAAACTACCTACCTACCTGCCTAATCTATACTGCAGCACCTACCTACCTACCTACCTAATCTATACTGCAGTGCCTACCTACCTGCCTAATCTATACTGCAGCACCTACCTACCTACCTACGGTAGCTGTACGGCAGCACCTACCTACCTACCTACCTGATCTATACTGCAGCACCTACCTAGCTACCTACCTAATCTATACTGTAGTGCCTACCTACCTACCTAATGTATACTGCAGCTCCTACCTACCATACCCTACGCCATAGAGCCAAATTAATCCATGCCATGCACTGAGGATCAAACAATCCAAAACAGTATGTATGCATGTTGGATTATTCTGGCTCTGTACAAATTAACATGCTGACACATCATTGCATTCCAGCGGTTCTAGAGGTGTGTTTATATCCAAAAGGGGGCCAATGGTTCATTTGCATATATTCAGCAGTGATGCACTGGGAGACATCTCAAGCTCACTCCAACCTGAATCATCGCAAATTCTTTCTGTTTTAAGAAAGCAAACTTTTGTGTTTATTTTAAATATGTTTTGTGTGTTTTTTGAGAACAAAAATTTTTTTGCATGTTGCAAAACAAAAAAATTAAATATTTTTGGGGGTTCCAAAAAGTATACGTTTCTGTTTTTTGGTTATATTATCTCTCATACTGACACATTGCGTTGGAGTGGATTAAATAATTGCAACAGAAATGCAGTGACATTGTTAGAACAATGCATTTCTGAAACATATTTGATCGCTTACTTAGGGCCCGTTCAGACTGCACGCGTTTCCAGCCGCGTTTTGGAAACGCGTGCGGGAGGCCGACACGCACGACATCAGACAGTGCATAGAGTTCACTGTCTGATGTTCACACTGCATGCGTTCCGGACCTGTGCGGTCTGTGAACGCATGCTGCATGGAGATTTTGTAAAAACGCGCGGCTGTCCCATTCGCTTTTCAGTGATGGGATCAGCCACGCAACGCACACAAACGCGTATGGCGTGCGTTCGTACGCGTTGCGTTCCGCACGCATGGCCATCCGCATTTGTGATCTGAACGGGCCCTTAGTTGTAGGTGTTACATTGCTTGTGATGCAATCACAACATTTTTTAAAATCATCAATGTCCGAGACAAAGCACCAGTGTAAAAAAAAAATACAAAATAAAAATGTATGAACAATATATGTACCAATAATTCATTGCTGCCCCCAGTAGTTCATAGGTAGCCAGACCTCTCCCCTTCCCCCCAGAAATCCATAGGTAACCAGACCTGAACCCCTTCCACCCTCCTCCCAGAAATCCATAGGTAACCAGACCTGAAGCCCTTCCACCCTCCTCCCAGTAATTCATAGGTAACCAGACCTGAAGCCCTTCCACCCTCCTCCCAGTAATTCATAGGTAACCAGACCTGATGCCCTTCCACCCTCCTCCCAGTAATTCATAGGTAACCAGACCTGATGCCCTTCCACCCTCCTCCCAGTAATTCATAGGTAACCAGACCTGAAGCCCTTCCACCCTCCTCCCAGTAATTCATAGGTAACCAGACCTGAAGCCCTTCCACCCTCCTCCCAGAAATCCATAGGTAACCAGACCCGATGCCCTTCCACCCTCCTCCCAGTAATTTATAGGTAACCAGACCTGAAGCCCTTCCACCCTCCTCCCAGAAATCCATAGGTAACCAGACTTGAACCCCTTCCACCCTCCTCCCAGTAATTCATAGGTAACCAGCCCTGAAGCCCTTCCACCCTCCGCCCAGAAATCCATAGGTAACCAGACCTGAAGCCCTTCCACCCTCCCCCCAGAAATCCATAGGTAACCAGACCTGAAGCCCTTCCACCCTCCTCCCAGTAATTCATAGGTAACCAGACCTGAAGCCCTTCCACCCTCCTCCCAGAAATCCATAGGTAACCAGACCTGAAGCCCTTCCACCCTCCTCCCAGTAATTCATAGGTAACCAGACCTGAAGCCCTTCCACCCTCCTCCCAGAAATCCATAGGTAACCAGACCTGAAGCCCTTCCACCCTCCTCCCAGTAATCCATAGGTAACCAGACCTGAAGCCCTTCCACCCTCCTCCCAGAAATCCATAGGTAACCAGACTTGAACCCCTTCCACCCTCCTCCCAGTAATTCATAGGTAACCAGCCCTGAAGCCCTTCCACCCTCCGCCCAGAAATCCATAGGTAACCAGACCTGAAGCCCTTCCACCCTCCTCTCAGAAATCCATAGGTAACCAGACCTGAAGCCCTTCCACCTCCTCCCAGTAATTCATAGGTAACCAGACCTGAAGCCCTTCCATCCTCCCCCCAGAAATCCATAGGTAAACAGACCTGAAGCCCTTCCACCCTCCTCCCAGAAATCCATAGGTAACCAGACCTGAAGCCCTACCACCCTCCTCCCAGTAATTCATAGGTAACCAGACCTGAAGCCCTTCCACCCTCTTCCCAGAAATCCATAGGTAACCAGACCTGAAGCCCTTCCACCCTCCTCCCAGAAATCCATAGGTAACCAGACCTGAAGCCCTTCCACCCTCCTCCCAGTAATCCATAGGTAACCAGACCTGAAGCCCTTCCACCCTCCTCCCAGAAATCCATAGGTAACCAGACCTGAAGCCCTTCCACCCTCCTCCCAGTAATTCATAGGTAACCAGACCTGAAGCCCTTCCACCCTCCTCCCAGAAATCCATAGGTAACCAGACTTGAACCCCTTCCACCCTCCTCCCAGTAATTCATAGGTAACCAGCCCTGAAGCCCTTCCACCCTCCTCCCAGAAATACCTGAAGCCCTTACACCCTCCCCCCAGAAATTCATAGATAACCAGACCTGAACCCCTTCCACCCTCCCCCCAGAAATTCTGTTTTATTTAATTTTTTTTTTTGGGAGTACTCACTAACAGTGGGAACACTGCTATGTATAATCAAAAGAAGGTGGTAAATTATAATAAAAAGTGTGGAGCACCCTAACGGTGGGGACACCAAGAAACTGAACAAGAAAAGGTGATTTTTTTTTTTTTAAGTCAGCAGAAGCCATTTTGGTGGCAGGTAGTAGGCAAAGTCCTAGCTTGTGGCCCTGAGAGGAGCAGCGGCTCAGTCATACAGAAAGTTGACCATCACCCTCAGTCAGCACAAGCCATTTTGGTGGCAGGTAGTAGGCAAAGTCACCGGAAAGGTGGAAGAACAATAAACAAAACAGCAGCAACATCAGGGACAACAGTAAACATAGCAGGACATAGCAGTGCTCCATGAGGGTAGGAACACTGAAATACTTTTGCAGCAGGAGCAGAAAAAAATGAAATTGTGCAGTGCACTGTAACGGTGTGAACAACGATATCAATAAAAGTTGTTTTTTTTTTTTGGGGGGGGGGGGGGGTTTAACCATAGAGCTCCATAAAAGTGGGAAGACTGCTGTACCTTTGAATCAAATTGTGCAGTGCACAATAATGTTGGGAACACAACTGAACATTAAATATTTAATGTTATCTTATAGACATATAGGATAAATCAGAGGGAGTTGAAAGCGATCTCATTCAGTTTCTGTCTCTGAGGGCAGGGGCTGAATATTCACCATCAATCCAGGACTGATTCATTTTTAAGAAGGTCAGTCTGTTCACTGAATCTGTAGACAAACAGGATCGCTTTTCAGTAACCACCCCACCTGCCGCACTGAATGCACGCTCAGAAATGACGCTGGAAGCCGGGCATGCCAGAAGTTGAAGCGCATACTGCGCCAGCTCGGGACAGGTTTCCAGTCTGGCGGACCAAAATTCCATAGGGTCCTCTGTGCGCATACTGTCAGATGCACCAAGTGACCCCATGTAATCACTGACCATGCGCATGGGCGTCCGCAGAAATGTTTCCAGGGGGGGGCAAGAAGGGGAGGAAGAAGTGGTGCGGCGCGCGCAGCGCGCCGCGCCGAAAATGTTGGAGAAGTTGTGCGGCGCGCTTAGCGCGCCGCGCCGAAAAATGGGTGTGGCCATGGACCAGAATGTGGGTGTGGTCATGGGTGGAGACAAATTTACATGAACTTAGCAATGTGGGACATCAGATTAGGACAGTGGTGGGGGACCTTTTGGAGGCCGAGTGCCCAAACTGCAACCCAAAAGTCACTTATCTATCGCAAAGTGGCAACAGCAATTTAAACTAAATACAAATGTTTTAACTCATACATGAACATTATGGAAAATCCAAGTTGAAAATAAACTGTGAAGATAAATAACTTCATCCATCCTACTCCTGAAAAATATATTCTTTTTTTAGAACCTCCCAGTTTTATTTTTTGTTTTAAAAAGCTAAAAAAGTAGGTTTAATGCTATTTTCTCTTATGATGATGATTCAGCTTTTCTCATAGTCTCGCTGTTAGCAATCATGAGGCCCCCAACAAGACAAATCGGCAATCCTGAGGGCCCCAACAAGACAAATTCAGCAATTATGAGGCCCCCAACAAGACAAATTCAGCAATCATGAGGCCCCCAACAAGACAAATTCAGCAATCATGAGGCCCCCATCAAGACAAATTCAGCAATTATGAGGCCCCCAACAAGACAAATTCACCAATCATGAGGCCCCCAACAAGACAAATTCAGCAATTATGAGGCCCCCAACAAGACAAATTCAGTAACCATGAGGCAATTATTATCATGTCACTTCGGGTATCCTTTAATATGGTAGACACCTCTCACCTGGCTTCTGAATTCTCCTCTACTGGCTGCTGTGCCTGGCTGGCCTGGCAATACTGTTTTTGGCTGGATTGGGGGTGATGTGTGGGCTGTGGCCTGGCTGGCAGTGATGCTGTGGCTGAACTGGCTGTCGGTGATGCTAGGCTATGCTTGGCTGGTTGAAGTAAATGCTGGCCTGACTGGTGGTGATGCTGTGGCCTTTTTGACAGTGATTCTGGGCTGGTTGGCTGGTGGTGATGCTGGGCTGGCTGGCCTTGATAGTTTAGGTAGTGACAGGTGCCCCCTAGTTTAGGTAGTGCCAGGAGCCCCCCAGTTTAGGTAGTGACAGGGCCCCACAGTTCAGGTAGTGAGAGGAGCCCCAACCCCCAGTCCTTTTAGAGACAGGTGTCCCCCAGTTCAGTTAGTGACAGGTACCCCCCCCCATTTAGGTAGTGACAGGTACCCCCCAGTTTAGGTAGTGACAGGTACCCCCCAGTTCAGGTAGTGACAGGAGCCCACAAGTTCAGTTAGTGGCAGGTACCCCCAGTTTAGGTAGTGCCAGGAGCCACCCAGTGTATGCAGTGACAGGTGCCCCCCTGTTCAGGAAGTGACAGGGACCCCCCAGTGTATGTAGTGACAGGAGCCCCTAGTTTAGGTAGTGACAGGTGCCCCCCAGTTTAGGTAGTGACAGAAGCACCCCAGTTCAGGTAGTGACAGGGGGGGCAGAACTAACCACAGCACAGCAGTAGGTACAAAGACAGACAGTTTCCCTGTACTCCACCCCTATTTCCCCTCCCCCCTTGTAATCAGTTGCAGATTGGCCTGCCGCCCGACTCATTTGCAGTCTGCACATGACACAGTCCCTCCCTGGCCATGCCCGCCTCCTTGCTGACATTACAGACAGACAGTCTAAGGGCCTGTTTCCACTACACACAGATTCAATATCTGGATGCAGAAAAACTGACTCCAATGAATGCCTATAGGCCTGTTTCCACTAAACGCAATTTTTTTGAAGCAGATTTCCCATAGGCATTCATTGGAGTCAGTTTTCTGCATCCAGAGTCCACACATATAGTGGAAATAGGCCCTCACTGTTTCTGCATGTGGGCTGGGCTCTAGCCGCACCCCCCTCCCTGCGGGAGTGCAGAGTGTGGGTGTGTGACGTCACATCAGGAGCAGAGCGGCCCTTGTCAGATTGTGCTGCCGCCTGCTACCACGTGACCCGCCGTCTCCATGGCCACCCGCCCTTCCCCCACAATTGGCTATTTCGCCGATCAAAATCAATCATCCAGCCAGGGCCCGGGACAAGGTCCTCCAGCACCAGAGGCAGGGCCGGGCCGACGCAGAGGCGCGAGAGGCTCCAGCCTCAGGGCGCAGTGTAGGGGGGGCACACACAGGGCTGAGGCAAAGGCAAGAGAGGCTCCAGCCTCAGGGCGCAGTGTAGGAGGGGGGCACAACTCACTCACTCGCTATCATTCCCCTATTGTGTTTGAAGCAGAGAGAAATAAGAAAAGGCGATACATGGCAGTGACTTCAAGCCAGATAACTAGAGATGAAGGTGTTGGGGGCCCTGGGGCATCTCTTAGTCTAATAGCAATCAGTGTGTGACGGCTGGGGTGGGAGGGATGGAGGGGCGCACTTTGGTGTCTCAGCCTTGGGTGCTGGAGGACCTTGTCCTGACCAGAGGCAGAGATTCCAAAGTGCGCCCCCAAGCAACTTGCGGCCGAGAAACTGAGCGACGCCATAGATGCCCATGTTAAATGGTAGATTTACCGGCCACTGCCAGTAATTCAGTTGCTAAGGGCACGTGTATTGTTTGGACAGCATGGTAGCAGCAGAGGAGTTCCGCTAACATTTTTAGTGGCGGGAACAGCACAATAGCAGCAGTGGATTCCTGCTACTCTGGAACATAACTCTGTAGCGACAGGAACAGCGGAAAAAGCACCGGTGGAATTTGCATACCTGAGGCCTCCCGCCTCAGGTGTGTAAATTCCACCGGTGCTTTTTCCGTGTAGTGTGTGTGTGTGTGTGTGTGTGTGTGTGTGTGTGTGTGTGTGTGTGTGTGTGTGTGTGTGTGTGTGTGTGTGTGTGTGTGTGTGTGTGTGTGTGTGTGTGTGTGTGTGTGTGTGTGTGTGTGTGTGTGTGTGTGTGTGTGTGTGTGTGTGTGTGTGTGTGTGTGTGTGTGTGTGTGTGTGTGTGTGTGTGTGTGTGTGTGTGTGTGTGTGTGTGTGATAGTTGTGGTGTTGTTGTAAGGTATAGGTTGGCGGAAGGTCGGTGGTAAGTGTAGGTGGGGGAGAGTTGGTGGTAGGTGTAGGGAGGAGGAGGGTTGGTGGTAGGTGTAGTTAGGGGAAAGGTTAGTGTTTGGCACTGAAGGGCACCAGGAGGGCAATAACAGAGCTGATGGCTGGAAGAATGGCTGAGCTGATGGCTGGAAGAATGGCTGGAAGAATAAATCCTCTTCTACCCCTAGTGACAGGTACACTTTGAATGTATGCTAAAATATACACACACACACACACTGTACACAGACACACCACACTGACACACATACACACGCACTGTACACAGACACCACACTGACACACACACTGTACACCACACTGACACACACACTGTACACCACACTGACACACACCACACTGACACACATACACACACACTGTACACAGACACATACACCACACTGATACACACTGTACACAGACACATACATACACTGACACATACATACACTGTACACAGACACATACATACACCAGACACACACACACACACTGTACACAGACACACACACATACACCACACTGACACACACATCTAATCAACTCCCAGCCCCCTTACACATAATGAATGCCTGAGGTGAGAGGGGGAAGCAGTTACACTGAGGGCTCTACAGCGCAGGGAGACTTAGAACACCTACACAGTTATGTGATTGGGAGGGGGACATGCTCACAGACGTCTCTCTGCTGCAGCTTTACAGCCTCTATTACCCCCTCCCCCATACCTTCGTCTTGCAGCAGAGTACGGGCGACAACTAGCCATTCAGTGCACGTGAAGTTTGCCTGGCTCTGGCTGGTGAGGTCATGTGGAGGAGCTCACTGCTGTCTGCTGCCTGGGGATTCCTGTCAGATGCTGAACACTGTGCAGTCACAGTGCCAGACTTCCAGAAGTTCCCGTGTCCCATGATGGCTTGGATGGCAAGCAAGTGGGGCCACTCCTAGACCCAGGCAACACCGCTTCCTGCTGTTGCCTAGCAACAGTAATGCTACAGTCTCTGCAGCGCCTGTCATCTGTCTGATGATAGCGCTGCAGTGCATAGGTACAGGGACGCAGGGGGACTCTGTGGAGGGTGGGCACCGGGACTTGTTCACCTGCCAGCCACCCGCCCAGTGCACGGGGAGAGTGGGTGGGTGATGGGCAGCACAGCAGCAGCCTGTCAGTCTCGGGGAGCAAGTGGCAGCCGCGGCTTCAAACACTTCCGAGTTCGGGTGGCTAGGGGGGGGGCAGCAGCTGGCCAGGGGGTGGCGTCTGCCCCATTTTGCCAGACGTAGGGACGCCCATGACCATGCGGCTCACCCACTGGTGAAAACTTCCTTCTACTGTTCTTGTTGTTATTGTTGGACGCTCAGAGAAGTAAAAGTTTCTCATTGCTCCAAAAAGGTCTCCAGGAAGAATGGGTCTGCTAGGCTCAGCTACTTGCTGGGTGCGATGAGTGGGCAGGGACGGATCTAGGGGGGGGCAAGCGGGTCTCTTGCCCCAGGCGCAGTTTGTTGAATTCTTAAAAAGGCGGCAAAATGTAGATGGGGAATGGCAGTTTAGGCGCCAAAACCTGAACTTGCCCCAGGCGCAACTTGGGGCAACTTGGTCTAGATCCGTCCCTGTGAGTGGGGATAGCTGTGATCTCAGACTGTGGAAAGGCCTCCTGCACATGATGTATTAGGGCCTGCTGCAGCTCACGCATCCTCTCCTCCTGCCGGCTTGCTGGAATGAACTGACCCAGTTTCCCCTTACATCGAGGGTTTAAAAGGGCGGCCAACCAGTAGTCATCCCTCTCCTTAATGTTTTTGATCCGGGGATCTCTGCGTAAGCATTTCAACATATGAACAGCCATGGGGAAGAGATGAGCCTGCGCCTCCAAATCATCCGGTCTGCTCAACACATCAAAATCCTCTGACTGCTGCTGCTCGTCCTGCCTTCCAATGTCTACCCACCCATGAACCACAGATGCCGCACTGGCCTGCTCTCCCTCCTCACAATGATCAGGCACCTCAAGTAAGTCCCGCGTGAAAGTAAGCTCCTCCTCATGTGCCTGAGTCTGGGTGGCTTGGAGCAAGCTTTGTTGTTCAAGCTCATCAAGCGCATCCTCCCCAGCTGTCATCAGGCTACTCAGACTCTCGTCCAGCATGTACACGAGAGGGATCACTTCGCTGATACAGACTTGTGCCCCACTTACAAATGTTGTAGCCTGATCGAATGGGGACAAGACACGGCAGACTTGATACATCAGCCGCCACTCTTCCTGGGTGAATCGGGCAGGTGCGCCCTGGGTGCCATGTCCTCCTCGGAGGTACTCTGCAACCGCCTTTTTCTGCTCGCACAACCTATTCAGCATGCAAAGTGTGGAGTTCCACCGTGTTGCACTATCTGCAATGAGCCTATGGGGGGGCAGGCCATGTTTCTCCTGCAATTTAGACAGCGAATCTTTGGCATTTGAAGAATAACGTAACTTCGATACAACTCTTCTTGCATGCTGCACCACATCACTCAAACCTGGGTAGGTGCGTAAAAAGCGCTGCACCACCAGGTTGAGTATGTGGGCAAAACATGGCACATGGGGGATGTTGCCCTGATTCAGGGCGGCAATCAGATTTGCTGCGTTGTCACATACAACATGACCAGCTTGGAGTCTTCTTGGGGTCAGCCACTTCTGCACCTGTCCATTGATAATGGCCAGGACATTTGGTGCAGTAAGTCTCTGCTGCTCAACGCTGACTAAGCCCAGAACCGCCTGACAGCGTCGATGTACCACTCTGCTGTGGCCAGTCCCACGGGCACGCTTACTGGGGGCCTCAGCTGTAGCGGTTGCGACATGACTAGAGGCAAGTGTGGAACTGTTCCCCTTGACACCACGGGGCGGCACAACCAGCTCATTGGCCGCCCCAGGACTGGAACCCTCCTGTTGACATTGGAGGGTGACCCAATGTGCCGTAAAGGACATATAACGTCCTTGGCCATGACTGCTGGTCCAGCAATCCGTCGAGATGTACCCTGTTGCCTACAGAATAGTCAAGAGACAGGGTCACATTATCCACAGTGTGGCGATACAGGTCAGGTATTGCTGTCCTAGCAAAAAAATGGCGGCTGGGGATCCGCCATTCTGGTATGCCAAACCTCAGCAGCTTGCGAATGGCTGTACCCTCCTCTACAAGACTGTAGGGCAATAACTGCTGGACCATAGCCTGTGACAGCAGCCCATTCAGCCTCCGGATCCTGCTGTGATGAAAAGGCAGTGGCTTTGTCGACCTTATCGACTCAGTAATTAAGGGCTGGGTGCTGTGAGCCACTGACGAGAAACGTGCAATTGAGGTAGCTGACATGTGGCCTCTACTGCCAGACTGTGTTGCGGAGTGAAGGCAGGGGGAAGGGGTGCCGATGTCAGAACCTGAATGGGAAGAAGAATGGGGCACTGTGCGGGGTATTTTACCCATTGCTTCCTGAACAAGCTGATTTTCTCTCTTATGCTTTTTTATGTGGGAGAGTGGTCCACCTGTGCCCGCTCTTGACAAGTCCTTCCCTAAACGCACCTTATGACCACAAATGTTGCATATGACAATGTGGGGATCAGATTCATCAACGGTAAAGTACTTCCAAACTGGGGCTTTCTTAGATGATTTTTTAACTGGTTTTTCAGTCTCAGGCACAACAATTTGGGAGAGGGTGCTTTCAGATGCAGGCTCAGGCTGTGGCTGCTGCCTCGTTTGAAAAAGCCTACCAGAGGAGCCTCTGCTTCCACTAGGTCTAACGGTATGCTGATGCAGCCTCTGCGGCTCTGATTCATCTGAGCTGGCATCATCATGCTGTTCAGGCGGGTCATAGTCCCTATCCAGATCATCGTCACTACATCCCTTATGAGAACCCAGCTCATCATCATCAGGATAATTGGGAGAAAGAAGGTTGGGAGAGCCCTCATCCTGGATGTTATGTTCTCCCATTGAGGACTGAGACTGATCGCGGGCAGGGTACAAGTTGTCATCATGATCATCACCCGCCAATCCCTCATCGATAACATTCTGAGGTTCATTAAAAAAATTCTGGGCATCAGACTCTAGGTTTATGTCGGACTGCGAAAGAGCTTTGTCCACAAGGTCTGCAATATGTGCAGTATATGGAAGTGAAGGCTCATTTTGGATGTTGGTGGCAGATCTTTGAGCAGGCATGGGTGTGCTGCTGGTACTGCTGCTACTCTCCAGGGCCTGAAGATTGGGGGACTGAGAACCGCTATCTCTCGTCACAAACTCCACAATATCAGCAGCCTGGCTCTCCATAATGGGGCGTCGTGGGCCCTTCATCATCCTTGAATCGCGCATAAGGTTGTAGACTTTTTTTGGAGTTACATCTTCACTCCTCACTGTGCCTGTTGAGGATTGGCCACTACCTCGCACTGATTGTCCACTACCAACTGACTGTCCCCTGCCAGTTTTGGACTGACCCTGCTGGGTACAGTGCATCCCCTGCTTGGTGCAGAGCGTCCCCTTCCTGCTGTGAAATAGGAATGTACTTTTTGGGCTGCTGGTTCTTGATCACTGCCTGTCAAGGTGTCAAACAAACATCTTTTTGCAGTGGTTTCAATTCCTCGGCCACGGGCACGGCCTGCTCCACCTCTGCCAGACATTGTAGGGAATATGTTCAGCAAGTGCCAAACGTTATTGTTTTATTGAAATGTAGGGGAAAGTGACAAATGATAAACGTATAAAATAAATGAAAAATAAATCAAATTAAAATTTCAATGTAATGAGGGAGGAGAGGACTGGAGAGCTAGTCCAAATTATATATCAATTGCTTTGGGACAACGCACTTGAAATAAATCCCCCCACAAAAAAAATGAAAATAAAATTCAATCAAATCAAATAATTAAAATGATAAAAAAAAAAAACACAAATACAATTCACTCTCAGCACACGATCCCTGAATCTAACTGATTTCACTCTATTATATATCACAGGCCCTCTCTGGTCTCTACAATCTACACGCTTTCACTGTAAAATCACAAGCCCTATAATCAGTTTTCCCTGCCTCACTAAACAACAGAATTCTAACCCTAAACAAAGCCCTAACTACAATAATCAACTTCCTAACACAGGCTTACAATCACACAGATCAAAGATCTAAGAAAATGCAATAGAATTGCACTTAATATGGATGTGTAAAACTGTATCACTCTCTGTCTCACTCCTTCTCCTCAGAAAGTGAAAGCAACCCACAAAGAACACAGATCATGGCTGACAGCTTATATACTGAAGGGCGGGAGAAGATACTATTGGTTGCTTAGGATGTAGCTCCCAAACAAACTTGATAACTGATTGGCTACTCCTAGAAAAGGGGAGTTGTGCCTACGAAATTACGCGTAAAATTACGCGTAATTTGCCGTAAAATTACGCATGCCTACGCTATTACGGTAGGCGGCGTAATTACAATACCACTTTACGACTTACGTGTACATACTTACGCGTAAGACAGTAAATTACGCGTAGCGCTTACGCGTAAAATTGCGGTAAATTACGGTGCGTAATTACGCGCATGCGTAATTTCGGCCCAGCACTGGAATAAACTCCATTCCAGTCAGTAGCCGATATTCCCATGAGAAATCTTTACCTTTTCTCTAATAGATCATCAGGGGAGTCTGTATGGCTGATATTGTAGTGAAACCCCTCCCACAGTGTGATGTCATGTCCATGGTCTTGACAGTTTGCTCTCTGAGAACCTCATTGCATTGTGGGAAAGAATGGCTTTTTTCCAACTGTCAAGCAAGCAGTATTTCACTCTGTGCATAGAACTCTCAGTAATGAACATTCCGCACAGATCACCTGGCAGAACTAAAGACGTCACAACCAGTGATACATTTCAGAATGTTAATCAGGGAGAGGAAAGATTTTTACAATGGGCAAACGCTGACTAAATAATCTGTAAATACTATTGTAAACCAATGTTTCTCACACCTGTCCTCGTGACTCCCAGCGGTGCATGGTTTGCAGGCTACCTCACTTATGCACAGGTGGGGTAGTTAGTGTCTCAGCTTGGTGGATTCCATGTAGCTGAGACACTAATTACCCCACCTTTGCATAAGTGAGGTTGCCTGCAAACTATGCACTTTTGGGGAGTCATAAGGACAGGTTTGAGAAACTCACAATAAGCAATTTTATTGTTTTCACTACAATTCCTATGTAACTGTCCCTCAGAGGGGCTCCCAATTGAATGCCTACCATAGCCCCATGTCTATATTGTGTAGTGTATGTATCATAGTCTGTATGTTTTTGGGATGTGGGAGGAAACTGGAGTGCCCGGAGGAAACCCATATAGACACGGGGAGAACAAACTCTGTCCTTTGTTATAAAGTTACTCAATAGCCAATAAGATGCAAATAATTCATAGATGTAGAATTATGCAACATTCTGGTAAATTCATTTAAATGGCATATATTTGCATAATTCTGCATAATATCAGTTTTATTTGCATCTCATTAACCACTGACCCATCTACAGCCTTCCATTTGTGAGGGTTGTATATTATCTGGAGTATTCACACTGGCAGGGATGACACGCCTTGCATGGTAGGAAATGTATATTTACCATTTATTTCCTGTATGTATGTGTAATTGGAGGAGGTTGGACATGCTGTGGATAAAGAAATCTGAGATGGGAGTTTTGCTTGTCCGAAGCCCTGCATAGCAGTGTGCTGATAGGTGCATTACTCATGTTTTACCACTAGGAGGCTCCAGAGCTCTCATCTCTCTCCTGGCTCAGTGCAGTGATAGTAGTCCTGCTTTGACTTGCAGGGTGGATGTTGGAGTTACTGCTGGAAATTATACAGTATAAATACTCCTTGCCTGATTTCTTCCACCTGACCTTCAAATTCCTCCTCATCATTTCTAAGGGAAGTCAGACAAACCCTGGCCTGGGTTTGCTCTCTGAAGGCCGGTGACACTGATATAGACACTAGTGTTGGGCGAACAGTGTTCGCCACTGTTCGGGTTCTGCAGAACATCACCCTGTTCGGGTGATGTTCGAGTTCGGCCGAACACCTGACGGTGCTCGGCCAAACCGTTCGGCCACATGGCCGAACTAAGAGCGCATGGCCGAACGTTCCCCGAACGTTCGGCTAGCGCTGTGATTGGCCGAACGGGTCACGTGGTTCGGACCCGAACGCGCTCTGATTGGCCGAACGGTCACGTGGTTCGGGTAAATAAATACCCGAACCACGTCATATCTCCGCCATTTGTCTGTGGGTTTAGCTTTGGGTAGGCAGGCAGGGTAGTTCGCGCTCCAGCCACGCTAGCCAGGGTCCCCCCCAGTCATTGTGTGTCGCAGCTGGGAACAGTAGTACACCGCTCGCTCAGCCACACTATATATAGCATTGTTTACTGCCACTGTGTACCTCGCTCAGCCACACTATATAGCATTCTGTGTACTGTTCTGTGTCTGCTGGGAACAGTAGTACACCGCTCGTTCAGCCACACTATATAGCATTCTGTGTACTGTTCTGTGTCTGCTGGGAACAGTAGTACACCGCTCGTTCAGCCACACTATATAGCATTCTGTGTACTGTTCTGTGTCTGCTGGGAACAGTAGTACACCGCTCGTTCAGCCACACTATATAGCATTCTGTGTACTGTTCTGTGTCTGCTGGGAACAGTAGTACACCGCTCGTTCAGCCACACTATATAGCATTCTGTGTACTGTTCTGTGTCTGCTGGGAATAGTGGTACACCGCTCGTTCAGCCACACTATATAGCATTCTGTGTACTGTTCTGTGTCTGCTGGGAACAGTAGTACACCGCTCGTTCAGCCACACTATATAGCATTCTGTGTACTGTTCTGTGTCTGCTGGGAACAGTAGTACACCGCTCGTTCAGCCACACTATATAGCATTCTGTGTACTGTTCTGTGTCTGCTGGGAACAGTAGTACACCGCTCGTTCAGCCACACTATATAGCATTCTGTGTACTGTTCTGTGTCTGCTGGGAACAGTAGTACACCGCTCGTTCAGCCACACTATATAGCATTCTGTGTACTGTTCTGTGTCTGCTGGGAACAGTAGTACACCGCTCGTTCAGCCACACTATATAGCATTCTGTGTACTGTTCTGTGTCTGCTGGGAACAGTAGTACACCGCTCGTTCAGCCACACTATATAGCATTCTGTGTACTGTTCTGTGTCTGCTGGGAATAGTGGTACACCGCTCGTTCAGCCACACTATATAGCATTCTGTGTACTGTTCTGTGTCTGCTGGGAACAGTAGTACACCGCTCGTTCAGCCACACTATATAGCATTCTGTGTACTGTTCTGTGTCTGCTGGGAACAGTAGTACACCGCTCGTTCAGCCACACTATATAGCATTCTGTGTACTGTTCTGTGTCTGCTGGGAATAGTGGTACACCGCTCGTTCAGCCACACTATATAGCATTCTGTGTACTGTTCTGTGTCTGCTGGGAATAGTGGTACACCGCTCGTTCAGCCACACTATATAGCATTCTGTGTACTGTTCTGTGTCTGCTGGGAACAGTAGTACACCGCTCGTTCAGCCACACTATATAGCATTCTGTGTACTGTTCTGTGTCTGCTGGGAACAGTAGTACACCGCTCGTTCAGCCACACTATATAGCATTCTGTGTACTGTTCTGTGTCTGCTGGGAACAGTGGTACACCGCTCGTTCAGCCACACTATATAGCATTCTGTGTACTGTTCTGTGTCTGCTGGGAATAGTGGTACACCGCTCGTTCAGCCACACTATATAGCATTCTGTGTACTGTTCTGTGTCTGCTGGGAACAGTGGTACACCGCTCGTTCAGCCACACTATATAGCATTCTGTGTACTGTTCTGTGTCTGCTGGGAATAGTGGTACACCGCTCGTTCAGCCACACTATATAGCATTCTGTGTACTGTTCTGTGTCTGCTGGGAACAGTAGTACACCGCTCGTTCAGCCACACTATATAGCATTCTGTGTACTGTTCTGTGTCTGCTGGGAATAGTGGTACACCGCTCGTTCAGCCACACTATATAGCATTCTGTGTACTGTTCTGTGTCTGCTGGGAACAGTAGTACACCGCTCGTTCAGCCACACTATATAGCATTCTGTGTACTGTTCTGTGTCTGCTGGGAACAGTGGTACACCGCTCGTTCAGCCACACTATATAGCATTCTGTGTACTGTTCTGTGTCTGCTGGGAATAGTGGTACCCAGCTCGTTCAGCCACACTATATAGCATTCTGTGTACTGTTCTGTGTCTGCTGGGAACAGTAGTACACCGCTCGTTCAGCCACACTATATAGCATTCTGTGTACTGTTCTGTGTCTGCTGGGAACAGTAGTACACCGCTCGTTCAGCCACACTATATAGCATTCTGTGTACTGTTCTGTGTCTGCTGGGAATAGTGGTACACCGCTCGTTCAGCCACACTATATAGCATTCTGTGTACTGTTCTGTGTCTGCTGGGAATAGTGGTACACCGCTCGTTCAGCCACACTATATAGCATTCTGTGTACTGTTCTGTGTCTGCTGGGAACAGTAGTACACCGCTCGTTCAGCCACACTATATAGCATTCTGTGTACTGTTCTGTGTCTGCTGGGAACAGTAGTACACCGCTCGTTCAGCCACACTATATAGCATTCTGTGTACTGTTCTGTGTCTGCTGGGAATAGTGGTACACCGCTCACCCGCCACTGTATAGCATTGTGCTCTGTGTCGCTGCTGGGAATAGTGGTACACCGCTCACCCGTCACTGTATAGCATTGTGCTCTGTGTCGCTGCTGGGAATAGTGGTACTGTATAGCATTTCTGTACTGCCACTGTACTGCTGCCAGTCAGCGTGTACTGTAAGGATAAGTGAAATGAGGAAGAAATCCGGTGAAAGAGGGAGGGGCAAGGGAAGAGGTGTTTCCCCTGACGGTTCACGTACAGGCCACAGGGGAGCACCCAAGAAAACCCACTCAATACCGCCCATGTTGTCCAGGACAACAACCCTCACAAATCCAAAAGAACAGGACCAGATAATTACTTGGATGACCTCTCAAGCGTCCAGCAGTGGGTTAAGCAGCACCAGCACATCACGCACGAGGTCCGAGTCCTCAGCCAGTTACAAGGAGCCAGTGGGCACAAAGCTGACACAACCGGCAGCGACACCACGCACACAACTGCCAGATAACCAGTCCGATGAATTACCTCAGGACACAATGGGGTATTCGCAGGAGCTATTCCCAGCCCAACAAACTTCCACCTTTCAAAGGTCAATGGAGGAACAGCCAGAAATGTTGTGCCTGGATTCACAACCGTTAACTGTGGGAAATGCACCGCGCACTGAAATACAAGGCGAGTAGAAGAGGACTCGGAAACCCAAATCCCAGAGCAATTTGGGCAGGAGGGGTTGCAATTGCAGGAGGTCGGCCGACAAGATCTGGAAGACGACGTTGGAGTGTGCTGCGCAGAGGTTGTTGTGGGGAGCTCTACTCCACGGCGGCGGCCCACAATGACATATGACGAGTTTGAGGAGATGGAAGAGGAGGGTATGGACAATGTGGACAGAGACCCAGATTTTGTTTGTGAACGAGAACATCGCCGTCGTAGCAGCAGCACAGATGAGTCTGTTGAAGAACCCACTGCTGCACGAGCTCGCCTTGTGCCACAAGGTAGGCGGCGCGCAATTTCAGGCACCACAAGCGTGGAAGTTCAAGTGAGAGGCAAAAGAGGAGCAAACAGAAATCGCCAGCAAGGAGGCAGGTGCTCCAAAGTCTGGGCTTTCTTTGAAGACTGCACTGAGGATGTTACCATGGCGATTTGCAAGGTGTGCAAGACCCGCCTGAGCAGGGGGAAAAGTATTAGCAACCTCTCCACCACCAGCATGAGCCGTCACATGCTATCCAAACATCCCACTCTTTGGGCAAACGCGTCAGGACAGGGTACCAGAAACAACACTGCCTCCCTTGGGTTCACCAGACCCGCCTCAGCAGCAGCAGTAGCCCAGCCATTGCGTGGTTCACAACATTCACAAACATCAGACGACGCTGACACTGTCACTTTCCGGAGTAGTGCTCTTGAGGTCTCCCAGTGTTCTTCAAACACAACAACCAACAGCCCTTCTGTGTGCAGCGCTACGGTTCAGTTGTCTGTGTCGGAGATGTTTGAGCGCAAGAGGAAATTGCCAGCAAATGACCCCCGGGCCGTGGCAGTAACAGCCAGCATAGCCAAGCTTCTGGCCTGCGAAATGCTGCCATATCGATTGGTGGAGACAAACAGCTTCAAGGGCATGATGTCAGTGGCCATCCCACGTTACGTGGTTCCCAGCCGCTACCACTTTGCACGCTCTGCAGTGCCTGAGTTGCATGAGCACGTGGTCAGCAAAATAACCCGAAGCTTGAAGAATGCCGTTGCCTGCAAGGTTCACCTCACCACTGACACCTGGACGAGTGCGTTCGGCCAGGGTCGATACATCTCCCTTACCGCGCACTGGATGAACCTTGTGGAGCCTGGCAGCGATTCCTCACCTGCTACGGCACGGGTGTTGCCCACGCCACAAACAGCTGCACCGCCGTCCCTCACACTGGATAACAGCAGCACCTACCTCTCTGACTCCTTCTCCTCCAACGCATCTCAAAGCTGTACCTCATCCGGAAACGCTAACCCAGCAGCAGTAGGATCGTGGAAGCAGTGCAGCACAGCTGTTGGCATGCGTCAGCAAGCGTTGCTGAAGCTAATCTGCCTTGGGGATAAGCAGCACACAGGGGAGGAAATTTGGAAGGGAATAAAGGAACAGACGGATTTGTGGCTGGCACCGCTGGACCTGAAACCGGGCATGGTTGTGTGTGATAATGGGAGTAATCTCATTCGCGCTTTAAGGTTGGCTAAGCTGACACACATCCCTTGCCTGGCGCACGTGATGAACCTAGTAGTTCAGCGGTTCCTGAGGACATACCCAGGCGTGGCCGATCTTCTGTTGAAGGTGCGTCGAGTGGCCAAACATTGTAGAACTTCCAGTACTGCTTCGGGGGCACTCGCCAAGATGCAGGAGCGCTTCAATCTCCCCCACCATCGCTTGCTGTGTGATGTCCCTACGCGCTGGAATTCTACGCTGCACATGCTAGCCCGCTTTTGCGAGCAGAAGAGTGCAGTGGTCCAGTACATGACGGCGCAGTACCGAGGTGCATCCGGCCAGCTGCCAAGCTTCTGTGGATCCGATTGGGCCAACATGTTGGACCTCTGCCAAGTCCTCCAAAATTTTGAGCAATCCACGTTGCTTGTGAGCAGTGACAACTTTTCAGTCAGCATTACCATACCACTGCTGTGTTTACTGAAGAGGTCGATGTTAAAAATCAAGGAAACAGCTGTCATGATGCAACTGGGGGAATCTGAAGGAGAAAACGATCAGCGTGATGGTACCAACATCAGGCCATCCGCCTCAGGGAACGCTGGCCCCAGCAGCTATGACGAAGAAGAGGAGGAGGAACAGCTGGAGTTGGAGCAGGAGTTTCATGCCACCACTGACGAGGGCCAGAGCGGTGCACGTTGGACTTCCACAATTCAACGCGAATGGTCAGCAGAAGCAGACCAGGAGGAAGGTGACTATGATGCATCACAACAACTATCACAACGCTCACAAGAGGATGATGAGGATTCTGGTGGGACTCTGGCACACATGGCTCAATTCATGCTAGACTGCATTGAACGTGACCCACGCATTGTGCGCATTCTGGACAACACCAATTACTGGGTTTATACCCTTCTGGATCCACGGTACAAACACAATGTTCCAAAACTGCTTGAAGAAAGAGTCAGACAGGTCAAAATGGAAGAATACCAGCAGGCCCTTGTGGAGACTTTAGAGAGGAGATTGACATCCTCCCCCTCCTCTAGCCAGTTGTACGCAGACAGACTGACTTCCGCAAACCCAGGACGACCAGGAGGGCAGCAAACAACGCAAGCCGCAGCTAGTACCCAAAAGGGAATGGTATCGGCAGTGTCCTTGGAGTGGGAAAATTTTCTGACACCCATGCAGCAGCAGCCCACTGAACAGCAAGCGTGCAGATCCACCTCCAACACCGATCGCCTGGAGAAGATGGTCAAGGACTACATGTCAGATGACGTAGCTGTGTCTAACAATCCATCTGCACCCTTCAACTATTGGGTATCGAAGCTAGACACCTGGCACGAACTGGCAATGTACGCAATAGAGGTGCTGGCTTGCCCGGCAGCGAGCGTTATGTCGGAACGCTGTTTCAGTGCTGCCGGAGGCATCGTCACAGATCGGCGTATCCGCCTCTCCACAGAAAATGCAGACCGTCTGACTCAAATTAAAATGAATCAATCCTGGATTGGAAACGACTACGCAACACTCCAGGACCCCAACCAAGTAACATGACCAATGAACATCTGGGATGGTTTAGCGTTTCCGGTCCCTGTTTATTGAACCTCTCATCTGTATTACACTTATGACTGCATGGCGGCAAAAAGCATTGCTATATCCGCACGCTTTTTGTCCTCATGCAAGGCCTGTGTTGTTGTGTCTCAAAAAGCTTGGCCTTCTCCTCCTGCGCCTGCTCCTGTTCCATCACGTCTGCTGCTGCTGGGTTAGCATTTCCAGTCCCTGTTTATTGAACCTCTCATCTGTATTACATTTATGACTGCATGGCGGCAAAAAGCATTGCTATATCCGCACGCTTTTTGTCCTCATGCAAGGCCTGGGTTGCGTCTCAAAAAGCGTGGCCTTCTCCTCCTGCGCCTCCTCCTGTTCCATCATGTGTGCTGCTGCTGGGTTAGCGTTTCCAGTCTCTGTTTATTGAACCTCTCATCTGTATTACATTTATGACTGCATGGCGGCAAAAAGCATTGCTATATCCGCACGCTTTTTGTCCTCATGCAAGGCCTGGGTTGTTGTGTCTCAAAGCGTGGCCTTCTCCTCCTGCGCCTCCTCCTGTTCCATCACGTGTGCTCTGTGCTGCTGCTGGGTTAGCGTTACCGGTCCCTGTTTATGGAACCTCTTCTCTTTATTACATTTATGACTGCATGGCGGCAAAAAGCATTGCTGCTATATCCGCACGCTTCTTGTCCTCATGCAAGGCCTGGGTTGTTGTGTCTCAAAAAGCGTGGCCTTCTCCTCCTGCGCCTCCTCCTGTTCCATCACGTGTGCTCTGTGCTGCTGCTGGGTTAGCGTTACCGGTCCCTGTTTATTGAACCTCTTATCTTTATTACATTTATGACTGCATGGCGGTAAAAAGCATGCTATCCGCACGCTTCTTGTCCTCATGCAAGGCCTGGGTTGTTGTGTCTCAAAAAGCGTGGCCTTCTCCTCCTGCGCCTCCTCCTGTTCCATCACGTGTGCTGCTGCTGCTGCTGGGTTAGCGTTACCGGTCCCTGTTTATTGAACCTCTTATCTTTATTACATTTATGACTGCCTGGCGGTAAAAACCATGTTACCTGTGCAAAGAAACATGACATTTTCAGCATTTAAAAGACAATTTTTCCTTTGAAACTTTACAATCAATTTTCTCAAAAACTATAAGCTCTTTTTGCTAAAAAATTTTTTCCTCTTGTACCCACTCCCAAGGTGCACATACCCTGTAAATTTGGGGTATGTAGCATGTAAGGAGGCTTTACAAAGCACAAAAGTTCGGGTCCCTATTGACTTCCATTATGTTCGGAGTTCGGGTCGAACACCCGAACATCGCGGCCATGTTCGGCCTGTTCGGCCCGAACCCGAACATCTAGATGTTCGCCCAACACTAATAGACACTAAAGTATTGTACCATGTCAGCCATCAGTAAAAGCAAGATTTGAATCAGGATGATGCTATTTACAGTGCTGCCCATAATTATTCATATTCCTGACACATTTTGTCTTAAAGTTACTTTTATACAACCAGCAAGTAATTTTTTTTTTTTTAGGAATATGTGTCTCCCAAAGCATAAGACAATGTACAAGAGGCATTATTGTGTGTGTGTGTGTGTGTGTGTGTGTGTGTGTGTGTGTGTGTGTGTGTAGGGGGGGGGTAGTTTTAAATCCCATTTTTATTTACATTTGAGCAAAAAGTGTCCTGTCCAAAATTATTCATACCCTTCTCAATAATCAGTAGAAAAACATCCATTGGCTATTATAGCGATCAAACGCTTCCTATAATTGCAGACCAGCTTTTTGCATGTCTCCACAGGTATTTTTGCTCATTCATCTTTAGCAATAAGCTCCAAATCATTCAAGTTGGAGGGTCTTCTTGCCATCACCCTGATCTTTAGCTCCCTCCACAGATTCTCAATTAGATTCAAGTCAAGTCAAGTCAAGTGGCTGGGCAACTTCAAAACGTTAATGTTGTTGTCCGCTAACCATCTCTTCACCACTTTTGCTGTGTGTTACGGGTCATTGCCATGCCGAAATGTCCACTGGTGCCCAAGGCCAAGTTTCTATGCAGACTGTCTGATGTTGTCTTTGAGAATTCTCATGTATTGCTTGTTTTTGTTGTTTTCATGGTGCCATTTACATGATTAGGTTCCCTGGTCCATTGGCTGAAAAAACACCCCAAAGCATTAGGTTCCCACCACCACGTTTGACAGTGGGTATGGTGTTCTTAGGGTTGAAAGCTTCTCTTTTGTTACGCCAAATGAAGGAGGCATCATTGTGACCAAACATTTGAATTTTTGTTTCGTCTGACCATAACACAGAAGACCAGAAGGGCTTGATTCACTAAAAAGTGACAACTCAGTTATCCCGCGGCCGCGCTACGTGTTTGCGCGCGCAAAATCACACAATAAGCAGATCTGCGCAATCGTAGTACGTGCTAAGTTTTTTGCGCGCAAAATATGTTTGCGCACCCCCGGCGCTACGCATCGCACGTCTCGCGCGGTAACTACGGCGCTTCACGAATTAAGTAGATAGAATTTGACAATTAACTTGCAGTGTCAATAGTTTGCGCACGCAAATCATTACGCGCCAAGGTGTAGTGAATTTGCCTGCTGTTTGCAATTGTTTTGTTTAATGTGCGTATAAAAGGTTAGTTTAGAGAGGGGGGGGGGGGTTGTGGGTAGAGATGGAGAGAGACAGGAGCAAGGAATTGCGGAGGAGTGGGAGAGTGCATGCCACTCGGCCATTAACCCCGAGTCTCCCTGCACATGGGCGTGGTGGCTGCATTTAGAGCGCTGTCCAGGCTCATGGCGGTGGCCGCAGTCGGAGTCCCCGACGCCGCATCCCCAGCTGGAATCCTCCACCTGCCAGTCACCGCCAGCACAGTCCCAGCCCTCAGCCTCATACATCAGGCAGCCACAGGACGTCTCAGCGGCCAAGCACCAGACAATCCTGGGTAAGGGCCCTAAGGTTCTCAGAGGGGGAGAATCTGGTGCTTGTGCAGGAGGTGGTCCCCCATTATGCAGAGCTGTATGGTGAGCGGTCTGGGAAGACTGATATGCAGTCCAAAAAAAGCATACTGGGCGATAATTCGAGATGCTGTGCGGGATGTGGCACATGAGCAGCAATCAGCAGAGCAATGCCGTAAGCGATTTGCTGACATCAAAAGAAGGTTGCGATCTGCCTCCCCCATCCACGGGTACATGATAGCAGACCACACCTAGCGATTGCCTTACATACCTAGTGCTTGTGTCATAACCTGCAGATGAAGTTACACTTAGTGGAGTCTACTACGCATACAACACTAAATTACTAATGCGCCCACTGTGTCTCAACCCCCAAGGCACTGCAGTGTCTTCACTCTTGATATCCCTCCCCGCTTTCTAATGTTATCATTGATTTCCTCCCCCCTCCTCCCTATCTGGGACTGTTTCCCTATATGCCTCGTGAATTCCCGACCTGGCTGGAAATATCCTCCAAGTCTATATATTGAACATACTGGTGGTCTCGGTTTTCACTGACAAGTTCCACAAACTATACAGCGCATCAAGTTAACATGCATAAACAAAATATCAACCTTAATAAAAATCCCCCCTGAAGGTTGTTATCCCCACCCCCTCTCCTCCCCTCCCCCCCCCCCCCCCCCCTGTTCTTTACCTTCGTATTTGCTGGTACCCCGGCCTCTCTGGGCAGAGACCCCGTCACTGGGCACGTTTACCCCTCTCCCACCCTCCTTTCCCCATTCAGAAACCTTAACTTGATTAAACCGCCTAGACCCCCTACATCTCCAGAGCCCTAATAAGACTGCCCCGTGCTCTCCTCATGTCGTCCTCCAATTCCCCTATGGGATACCTAATCCCTAGAGGGAATCCACCACCTAGTCACCAATTGGTGCCTACGTACTTCGTTAAGGGTAACTCTGATATGAGTTTACTACCCTTTACAATGTTCTCCCTGTTACGCTCTCTTTCATCTCTTCTCCCCCCCTTGCTCCTGCTTCTCTTTTCTATGCTCCTTGGGACGAGGAGTAATCCACAGCCACCCATACTCAAACCACCATGACTTCCCAAATCAAGTTTGCATCTATTAACGCTCAGGGTCTTAACTCCCCCCTTAAAAGAACTAAAGCATTCCAATACTTTAAGAGACTCAATATTGATATACTATGTGTACAAGAGTCCCACTTCATTACGGGTAAAGAACCAAAATTCTTTCATAAAGACTATAAACAGGTGTACTTTGCCAGCGCTCCTATTAAAAAAAGAGGAGTTTTTATAGCCTTTAGAAACTCCACCAACTTCACCCTTACGAAGTCAATTATTGACCCAGAGGGAAGATACCTCCTACTGATAGGTAAAGTCCAAGATGATATTGTCTCCATTATGACATATTACGCTCCTAATGATAAGCAAGCGCCATTTTTATCCCACATCCTCCAAGTCCTCACTACACACAGTAAAGGTTTGCTGTTGGTAGCGGGAGACACCAATCATTGCCTGAATCCATTCTGGGATAGGCAGCCCTCGGGAACCTCTGCTCCAGGTACACTACAGAAACAAACCACTTCCATCAAGTTATCATTTCAGTCACTCGACCTTATTGACGTCTGGAGAGAGATGAATCCCCTCAAAAGGGGCTTCACTTTCTACTCCAATCCTCACTCATCCTTCTCCCGCATAGACCACTGCTGGGTCACCTCCTCCTCACTACCCCTGGTCAAATCTGCAGTCATTCACCCCACTCCATGGTCAGACCACGACATGAACATTGTGACCCTCTCTTCCTGGATCCAACGCCCCACTGGATTCCGTTGGACCATGAACCAGTACCTCCTTACTAATGACGAAACGATTCAACATATTAAAGCTAAACTAATTGAATACTTTGATCTAAACAACCCTACAGAAGAGATCTCAGATCTAACTGTTTGGGAAGCGCATAAAGTAGTAATTAGAGGAGTCCTAATTCAGCTAGCCTCTAGGCATAAAAAAGAAAAACTACAAACACTCCGTAAATTGGAACTAGCTTATCAGGATAAATACACAAATTTCCAAAACAACCCTACCCCAGACAATAAGAACGATCTACTAAGAGCCGAGGCAGCCCTTAACCTAAGTTTAACAGACACCGCTGAAAGGCACCTCTCTAACACAAAATTTAAATTTTACCTAAAAAGCAACAAGCCCGACACGCTCTTGGCCAGACGCCTTCGACAAACTGACCCATCACACAAACCTATCACATTACAAAAGGGTCTAGACGAAACCACCTCCAACCCAAACGTTATAGTTGACATTTTTCGCCAACAATTAGAAAAATTATACAATTCCCCTGATCTCTCCTCTCCCAGTCAACTACTAAACTTTATGTCAGACATTCCCCTCCCGAATATGCCAGTCGGCTTCAAAGAACTAATGGATAAAGAAATCTCCCTGGCTGAAGTCCAACTAGCAATCAAACAACTTAAATTAAACAAACAGCCAGGCCCTGATGGCTTCAAAGCCATATATTATAAGAAACTGAATACCATTTTAGCTCCTAAACTAGTTAATGCTTTTAACAGCATCCTTAAAGGCTCTAAACTTCACACAGACTCAATCACTGCCTCTATAAGTATGATCCCAAAACCCAATACAAATAGTCTACTCTGGTCCAATTATAGACCGATCTCACTCCTGAACATAGACGTCAAGCTTTTAGCCAAAATCCTTGCCACGCGCCTCAACACTGAAATCTCATCACTCATACACAATGACCAGGTAGGATTCATGCCACATAGGCAAGCGGGAGATAACGTGAGACGCCTTATCCAAATCATTCACCACGCCCGTAATACCCGATTACCCTCTATGCTCCTCTCCCTAGACATTACTAAAGCCTTCGACTCAGTGTTCTGGAGTTATTTAACAACAATACTCCAGAAATGGGGCTTTGGCGACCACTTTATCGCATGGATACAAGCCTTATACTCTACCCCACTAGCCTTTGTACACTACAATGGATTTCGCTCCTCTTCCTTCAAGATCACCAGAGGTACCCGCCAGGGCTGCCCCCTATCCCCCCTCCTTTTCGCTCTCGCAATAGAGCCCCTAGCTATCCAAATTAGGAACTCATCAGAGATCTGCGGAGTATCGATAGGGACAAAAGAATTCAAGGTCAACCTCTTTGCAGACGACCTAGTCCTTTGTATCTCTCGCCCCACAAAGTCCCTTCTCGCCCTTAATAAACTATTAACGGCATTTGGTACTGTCTCAGGTCTAAAAGTTAATCCCGATAAGTCAAAGGCGCTGAACATCTCGTTGCCACACAGACTTATGGTAGCGCTACTGGACGCCTTCGAATTTCAATGGGATTCACATAAACTCCCCTACTTAGGCATTTTCCTTACAAATAACTATGACACCCTCTTCCGTCATAATTACCCTGAATTAGCTAAAGAGCTACTCCAACTCTTAGAATGCTGGAAGCGATACTCCATTTCCTGGATGGGCCGAATCACGGCAATAAAAATGTCGTTTCTCCCAAAACTTCTCTATACATTCCGTATGCTCCCCATCCCACTGCCGACTTCCTTTCTAAACAACATACAGAGTAAGGTTAACCACTTCATCTGGGGCTCCAAAAAGCCTAGATTCCGCAGCTCATATCTATACCGCCTGAGACCTGACGGAGGACTTGGAGTACCCAACCTAAAACACTATTATAAGGCGGCACAAATCTCTCCACTAATCCTCTGGCAACTTGACACTGATAGGCCCTCATGGGTTGACATTGAAGAATCATTAGTAAACCCAATTAAACCCTCCAATCTCCTCTGGATTACCCCGGCTGATAGGCATACCATCACAAACCCAATAATCAAACACTCCCTACAGATTTGGGACAGCTGCAAATATTCGGGAAATCTACTGTCCCCACATAGGCCTCTAGCCTCCTTCCTAGGGAACCCCTCCTTTCCTGCAGCATTAGACTCCCCAGCCAGCTTTCACTGGTGGACTAACTCCCACCTCACTACGATTTATGCTCTTTCATCAGGCACAGGCATGAAGTCCCTAGCCTCCCTACGTGAACATAACCAGCTTCCCCACGCTGAAAGATTCCGCTATCTACAAATTTCGCACTTTGTTAAATCCCACCTTAGACATACGGAATCCCCGTTAACTAGAACCCCATTTGAACACATCTGTGCCTCCGACCCGCTCTCCCCAGGTGCCATATCGTCTATATATCAGGCGCTATCCCAGACACAATCTAAACGTAAACCCAAATATATAGTTGACTGGGAGAGAGACTTGAGCATCCTAATAGACCCCGATGACCTCTCTGACATTTGGACCAATATTCCTAAAATCTCAATTAATGCAGACCTAGTGGAGGTTAATTACAAGGTACTCTTCCGATGGTACATGGTTCCCGCCCGAATAGCAACATTTAACACAACTGCATCCCCGAACTGCTTCAGGGGTTGCAATGTCTCGGGCACTCAAGCCCACATCTGGTGGAAATGTCCTAAAGTACGTCGGCTCTGGCTAAGAGTGTGCACCTGGGCCTCCTCCTTAGTAAACCAACCAATCCCTAGAGTTCCCACCCACACCCTACTGGGCCTTCCATATCCAAACCTTACTAAACCACAAAATGCACTAGTAAACTATATTTTTACTGCAACCAAGCTAACAATTGCTGCAGCATGGAAGTCAGGCCCCCTATCCTTCGAGCTTGTAAAAAGCAGGTTAAGCCGTATCCTCTTTTTTGAAAAACTACGTGCTCGGCTAGAAGATAACATGACTAGATTCAATAACACCTGGTCCTCCTACATAGAATACCTCCTGGGTCCTAATAACGGTGCTATGATTAGGAATCTCTGATCCCCCTGAGCAGCTTTAATCCTCATAGTCTTGACTGGTTTGATATTGCTTGACCTCCTCGTCCCAACAATACTACTACCCACCCTATACTTTTCTCTTTTCTTCTCCCTTTTTCTGCCTGTCGTTAGATAAGCTTATCTGTTATCCACCTCTGCCTCCACTGGGAGACAGGGCACAATTGCTATGTACCACGCTGGAGCGAAATAGGCTCTTGCTCAGCCATATTCTGGTTCTGTGAATGAGCGAGAGGTATTTTGCTGTAACTAGATACTCAGTAGCTATCCCACCTAGATAGCAATACTAAATAAGTGTTAAGTGACTACCATCCCCCTGACTACCCCATGTAAGCCTATCTATGACATTCCTATATCTTGTTCACCTCTTCATCCTCTATCTTTTGCAATGGTTACTAAACTTATGTTCCTCATGTGGCTATGTAATGCATTGTAACCGGTTATTAAGTGTATACCTACATAGTCTGTACTGTTATGTTTATATTCTGCTGTTAAAAAAATTCTTCAATAAAAAAGATTGAAACAAAAAAAAAAAAAAAAAGAAGGTTGCGGCAGAAGCTCAGCTGGTTGCGACAATATGCGTAAGTTTGTATATTTATATTACACAATGTAATCGTATTCACATATGCATTAGCAAAAGTATTATAATGCACAACTGAAGTTGGAGTGATGTGGGTACTCATATTAGGCAACAACTGCATCTGCCTTTGTATTTGTTTTTTTTTTTGGGGGGGGGGGGTAGTTATTACTTAATGCCAGGTAGTCCTTGTGATCCTATGGCTTGTATGCTTGTTGCTTTACACCGTGAACAAGCATAATGTTAATTGTTTTCACCTTTTTTAATGCTTTCCTGTGTTGAGTGGCTGCATGCTTGCTCCTGGTGTGATTCAGATAGTACTGCAGCCAAAAAGTTCTGAAGAATACCCAGTCCACTAGCATTTTTTAAAACCAAATAAATGTCAGCCACCATATCACTCTCACTTCAGGTCACCTTTACATGGGTTGCAAACATACACTGACAGTGATATAGATGTTCCCTTTTAAAGGGCAAATGAAGCAAGAGGGGTATGGATGTGGCCATATTTCTTGGTCTTTAAACAATCGCAATTGCTTGCCTATCATGGTGTAATGTGTGTAATGTGTTTAGCCATAGACCCAAATCAAACATGCATGACAAACATGTTTCCTAAATGATTGTTGCATCAGACAAGTGGACACACATACATGCTTGTTTGTGGTGTAAAGCAACCACAACTGTATTTCAACAATACCATTTAGATGACTTCTGCAGAACTTTAAGACTGCAGTACTGTCTGAATCACACACAAGAAAGCAGCATGCAGTTAATCATTGTCTTCAGTCCGAACACCTGATTTTCATGTTTGCTCCTGCCCAGTGGATTAAAATGTGTAATGCCTAGTACACAACATACAAATTGCACTGACATTTTTGTTACATGCTCTGTTATGCCGGGCATACACGGCACATTTTATGAGCTGAATTGAGGGCGCCACTCGATGCCGGCGCATCCCCACTCGTGTTGCCGGATCAATTGCCGCTCGTCCCCGTGGGAGTGGCTAATTAGCCGCTTGTGTCTCCCCATTGTCCTCCTCGCCAGTATCGAGAGCAGTATCAATCCGGCAGGGTATGGCACACGCCAGAGATTATCAATCGAGCCATCATGCTCAATTGATCCTCCCTCGACGCCGTGTATGGCCGGCATTACATTTTTGATAATATTATTGTCTGTAAAGTACTGGTAGAGTGTTCATTATCTGTGGTGCATTGTCTTCTGGATCTCTTGTGGTGAGTTCAACAATGCTTAATTTATAGGCAGATAGATGGGTAGATACATAATTCCCAACATGTTGCAAAAGATCGATCTGCCACTGAAATGTCAATGAAAACGAAGGCGCCATTTTTCTGGTGTGTAGTATGTATGAGATTGGATCAGTATGACAGTGAGACAACGGGTATTGTTTGTCATGTTTATTTCTTTTTTTACTTGCAATCAACCATTTTTTGTGGTAATGTTAGAATGTATGTGTAATTGTATGTGGCCTTATTGTTCATAGCCAGGGCCGGCCTTAGGTTTCACAGCGCCCTGAGCGAACCAGATTTTGGTGCCCCCCCCCCATTCATCCTCTTCACGCACGCAGACACAGATTGCACACATGCAGATCACACAGACACATGCAGATCTCACGCACACACATACACACACACTCACAAA